>NC_087169.1:5889616-5912116 GCF_035594125.1 Scylla paramamosain
AGAGAGAGAGAGAGAGAGAGAGAGAGAGAGAGAGAGAGAGAGAGAGAGAGAGAGAGAGAGAGAGAGAGAGAGAGAGAGAGAGAGAGAGAGAGAGAGAGAGATACATACTTGACGAATCTATCGATGAACAGGGGAAGCGTGGACGCAGCCTTGACGCCGTTTCTTCTAGACCAAGATGCTATTTGGATTGGCTTCGACTCCATTTTACTAAATGGCATCTCAAAGTACACATTTGCTCTGCATATATATATATATATATATATATATATATATATATATATATATATATATATATATATATATATATATATATATATATATATATATATATATATATATATATATATATATATATATATATATATATATATATATATATATATATATATATATATATATATATATATATATATATATATATATATATAATATCATTTATTTAGTTTAAATAAAATGCTAAAATTTACAAACAATGCTGTGGCTGCACAACAAATGAATCTTCAATATGCTTTTGCACCGACTGGAATCTTGCAATCTCTCTCTCTCTCTCTCTCTCTCTCTCTCTCTCTCTCTCTCTCTCTCTCTCTCTCTCTCTCTCTCTCTCTCTCTCTCTCTCTCTCTCTCTCTCTCTCTCTCTCTCTCTCTCTCTCTCTCTCTCTCTCTCTCTCTCTCTCTCTCTCTCTCTCTCTCTCTCTCTCTCTCTCTCTCTCTCTCTCTCTCTCTCTCTCTCTCTCTCTCTCTCTCTCTCTCTTTTCATTTAAACATTTACAAACAATGCTGTGGTTGTACGACAAATGAATCTTCAATATGCTTTTACACCGACTGGAATCTTGCACTTACTACTCTCTCTCTCTCTCTCTCTCTCTCTCTCTCTCTCTCTCTCTCTCTCTCAACATTGTAAATATAAATACTTGAATGTATACCTTAAATTCTCACTACAGAAAAAACATTAGCAAAACTAGATTAATAATTGTTCGTCACCTTCTGTCCTGACGGTCTTTCACAACAGCGTAAATGGAATTTGTACGTGTCAAAATCTTGTGGACTTTTGAAATTCGGTTTTTATGAAGTGGAAAGCGGGTTAGGAAGATCAACCTCATGATGTCCGGTTTTAACAATCTCTCTGTCAATGATGTTTCCGAAAAGATGGACAGAAAGGCTACGTCGTCGCTTATTACTATCAACCTCATGCAGAAAACACGTTCCCGCAACTGAAAGAATTATATATATATATATATATATATATATATATATATATATATATATATATATATATATATATATATATATATATATATATATATATATATATATATATATATATATATATATATATATATATATATATATATATATATATATATATATATATATATATATATATATATATATATATATATATATATATATATATATATATATACTTTTTTATGTTAATAATATTAATATTTTTTTTTTTTATGATGGAAGGACACTGGCCAAGGGCAGGAAAAATCCATTAAAAAAAATATGCCCACTGAAATGGGAGTCCCATAAAAGGGTCAAAGCAGTGGTCAAAATTTGATGAATAACTGTCTTGAAACCTTCCTCTTGAAGGAATTCAAGTCATAGGTAGGTGGAAATGCAGAGGAAGGCAAAGAGTTCCAAAGTTTGCCAGAGAAAGGGATGAATGATTGAGAATACTAGTTAACTCTTGCGTTAGAAAGGTGGACAGAATTGGGGTAAGAGAAAGAAGAAAGTCTTGTGCATCGAGGCCGCGGAAGGAGGGGAGGCATGCACTTAGCAAGATCAGAAGATCAGTTAGCATGAAAATAGCGGCAGAAGGCAACTAGATATGCAACATTGCAGCGGTGAGAGAGAGGCTGAAGACAGTCAGTTAGAGGAGGGGAGTTAATGAGACAAAAAGCTTTTGATTCCACCCTGTCTGGAAGAGTAGTATGAGTGGAACCCCCCCAGACATCTGAAGCTTACTCCCTACATGGACGGATAAGGCCCTTGTACAGAGTTAGCAGCTAGGGGGATGAGAAAAACTGGCGGAGACGGCTCAGAACACCTAACTTCATAGAAGCTGTTTGAGCTAAAGATGGGATGTGAAGTTTCCACTTCAGATTATAAGTAAAGGAAAGACCGAGGATGTTCAGTATAGAAGAGGGGGGACAGTTGAGTGTCATTGAAGAAGAGGGGATAGTTGTCTGGAAGGTTGTGTCGAGTTGATAGATGGAGGAATTGAGTTTTTGAGGCATTGAACAATATCAAGTTTGCCCTGACTCAATCAGAAATTTTAGAAAGATAAGAAGTCAAGCGTTCTGTGGCTTCCCTGCGTGATATGTTTACCTCCTGAAGGGTAGGACGTCTATGAAAAGACGTGAAAAAGTGCAGGGTGGTATCATCAGCGTAGGAGTGGATAGGACAGGTTTAGAAGATCATTAATGAATAATAAGAAAAGAGTGGGTGAGAGGACAGAACCCTGAGGAACACCACTGTTAATAGATTTAGGAGAAAAACAGTGACAGTCTACCACAGCAGCAAGAGAACAGTCAGAAAGGAAACTTGAGATGAGGTTACAGAGAGAAGGAGAGAAACCGTAGGAAGGTAATTTGGAAATCAAAGCTTTGTGCCAGACTCTATCAAAAGCTCTTGATATGTCCAAGGCAACAGCAAAAGTTTCACCAAAATCTCTAAAAGAGGATGACCAAGACTCAGTAAGGAAAGCCAGAAGATCACCAGTATAGCGGCCTTAACGGAACCCATACTGGCGATCAGATAGAAGGTTGTGAAGTGATAGATAGATGTTTAATAATCTTCATGTTAAGGATAGATTAAAAAACTTTAGATACGCTGGAAATTAAAGCAATAGGACAGTAGTTTGATGGATTAGAACGGTCACCCTTTTTAGGAACAGGTTGAATATAGGCAAACTTCCAACAAAAAAAGAGAGAGTTGAAAGAGTTTGACTAGGCAAGGTACAAGCAGGGAGGCACAGTATCGGAGAACAATAGGAGGGACCCCATGAGGTCCATAAGCCTTCCGAGCGTCTAGGCCAGCGAGGGCATGGAAAACATCATTGCGAAGAATTTTAATAGGTGGCACGAAGAAGTCAGAGGGTGGAGGAGAGGGAGGAACAAGCCCAGAATCGTCCAGGGTAGAGTTTTTAGGAAAGGTTTGAACGAAGAGTTCAGCTTTAGAAATAGATGTGATAGCAGTGGTGCCATCTGGTTGAAATAGAGGAGGGAAAGAAAAAGAAACAAAGTTATTGGAGATATTTTTGGCTAGATGCCAGAAATCACGAGGGGAGTTAGATCTTGAAAGGTTTTGACTTTTTCTGTTAATGAAGGAGTTTTTGGCTAGTTGGAGAACAGACTTGGCATGATTCCGGGCAGAAATATAAAGTGCATGAGATTCTGGTGATGGAAGGCTTAAGTACCTCTTGTGGGTCAACTCTCTATCATGTATAGCACGAGAACAAGCTGTGTTAAACCAAGGTTTAGAAGGTTTAGGACGAGAGAAAGAGTGAGGAATGTACGCCTCCATGCCAGGCACTATTACCTCTGTTATGCGCTCAGCACACAAAGACGGGTCTCTGACACGGAAGCAGTAGTCATTCCAAGGAAAACCAGCAAAATACCTCCTCATGTCCCCCCAACTTGCAGAGGCAAAACGCCAGATGCACCATCGCTTAGGGGGATCTTGAGGAGGAATTGGAGCAATAGGACAAGATAAAGATATGAGATTGTGATCGGAGGAGCCCAACAGAGAAGAAAGGGTGACAGCATAAACAGAAGGATTAGAGGTCAGGAAAAGGTCAAGAATGTTGGGCGTATCTCCATTACGGTCAGGAATACGAGTAGGATGTTGCACCAATTGCTCTAGGTCATGGAGGATAGCAAAGCTGTAGGCTAGTTCATCAGGATGGTCAGTGAAGGGAGAGAAAAGCCAAAGCTGGTGGTGAACATTGAAGTCTCCAAGAATGGAGATGTCTGCAAAAGGGAAGAGGGTCAGGATGTGCTCTACTTTGGAAGTTAAGTAGTGAAATAAATTCTTATATTCAGAGGAGTTAGGTGAGAGGTATACAGCACATATATATTTAGTATGAGAGTGACTCTGTAGTCGTAGCCAGATGGTGGAGAACTCGGAAGATTCAAGAGCGTGTGCACGAGAGTAGGTTAAGTCATTGCGCATGTAAACGCAGCATCCAGCTCTGGATCGAAAATGAGGATAGAGAAAGTAGGAGGGAACAGAAAAGGGGCTACTGTCAATTGTCTCAGACACCTGACTTTCAGTGAGGAAAAGAAGATGAGGTTTAGAAGAGGAGAGGTGGTGTTCTACAGATTGAGAATTAGATCTTAGACTGCGAATGTTGCAGATGTTAATGAAGAAAAAGTTGAGGGGGGGTGTCAATACACTTAGGGTCGTCGACAGAAAGGCAGTCCGACCTGGGGACATTTATGGTCACCCTTCCAGATGGAGACTCCGAGGCTGGTATTGGAGTCGCCATGATGTTTTTAAAATTTTTGAGTGAAGGGTGTGTGTTATTAGGTGCTTGTAGTTTTGTGTGGAGGAAGAGAGTTGTCTTTAGAGTACAGGCTGTGACTACCCCCTTGTGTTGTGAGACACAAAGGGAAACGTTCAGTGAGGTCACAGCTGGGTTTAATGATAAGTTCACAGCACCTCCTGAACAGTGCTTTAGACCTCACTGGGAGTAATTATCGTTTTATATATATATATATATATATATATATATATATATATATATATATATATATATATATATATATATATATATATATATATATATATATATATATATATATATATATATATATATATATATATATATATATATATATATATATACTTTGTACTTTTCGCACAAAAATGCACTCATCTGAATTTAGATGGTGGAGAGTACCAACATTCAGTTTTTTATTTGAAATCTTTTGTTGTATGTTAGACCATCCTGAGAAGTGTCGAAAACCGGTGGGGTAACTCGCTTATGTATTGTACGTGAGAACATCCTGAATGCGTCAAAAGGCCGAGGTTAGTTGAATTTATGTAAAATCAGGAAATCTCGGCTTCTGCTTTAACGGAAAATGCGACTATGTAGCGTTATCAACGCTTTCGTTAAGAAAGTCTTCACACACCCATCTTCATGTAATGCAGTATCTTGAAAACTAAAGAGAATCTCCGAGTTCTTCATCAATAACGGTTAATTGCACCCAAAATTAACTAAGTAATACGTTTGTGACAATTCGCTCAAGCAAGAAACTCCATACGTCACTCTCTTCTGAACGTACACGATGTCATCAGAGTATAAGGACGACGATAAGGCAATAAAGATATACATACATTTTATCCACAACAACACCTTTCAACACAGACATAAAGCTCGAGCTCATAAAAAAAAAAAAAAAAAACTCCAGCCTTACCATAAAGAATAGCTATCCCCTTCACAACCGATCTTCTCCAAGAAGTGAACGTCGTGTACCAACATGCATACATTGTTGATAACTATAGTCACTTACATTCCATGTATATTCGCTTCATAACCACAGCCCTCTCGAGAAGAATCACAGCACACAACGACACTACATAAATGAACATGGGTTCATCCTTAAATGACATATATGGAGGAAAATGCAACCATCCTCGTGAAAGAGAACGACGTCAAGAGACTTACGATGACTGAAGCTGTGTACACCAACTTGGAAAATTCGGTCATCAACATCCAACAACAACCTGAACTCTCAATGCTTTCTCTGCGATTCACCTGGTGGCCTAGCCGGACGTTCATTGGCCGCTTCTGCAGTTAACCCAACCCCACGCTGATTCGTTATTTGCTGCCAAGTCAAGGGAAAGGGAGGACACTGACTCTCAACTGCCCGACTGTGTATTGACCCCAGTAAAGCGACCTATGTGTCTCTCCATTGTAAGACTGATGCCCATCTCTCCTCTGTAAATTTTTTCATTATAAAAAAAAAAGTAATTGACTATCATAGGTAATGTTTTTAATGTAAAAAAAAAAATCTTGCCAGCTGGGACTTATGTATAAGTCAAGTTTTGAAACTCCGGCTCATACATGACATCGCGATCGAGCTATCAATTCCAGTTTCCATGAAGTCATGTTGGGGAGTCCCCTCTAATCGCAATTTTTTTTAACATGAATCCGGCTGAGATCGTCGATTACATAGCTGACGGGGATGTAACTGAAACTAGAAAGATCAATAAAATGGTTAACGGCACCAGAAAGAGCACGGGCTTATTGATTTTTATCTTAAGTGTTGCTAAGGTGCTAGAGAGGGTTCATGTGCGATACGAATCGGTTCCCGTTTGCCCCTTCATTCCGAATCCTTTCCATTGTTTCAGGTGTCAGCTTTAAGCTGCTTTTCAAACGTGTACACCTTGCACCTGGTTGATGTGCATCCTCCTATGCCTCTACGCATGCAAAACGCACGCTCACGCATGCCTCTAGCTGCATGCCTTTTCCTCTGTAGATACCCATGCCTCTCTCTGTTCACACCTGAAGTGAAGCACACACACTCTTTTCAATCGTCAAGATGTCTGCTCTGAACCAAACAGTTGCTGCTGCCGCAGCTAATATTATTTTAGCGACGAAATCGAAGGAAAAACCGTGATTGCTGGGTCAGTGAATATCTCGCACGTCGGAATGTATGTGTGTGTGTGTAATAATAATAATAATAATAATAATAATAATAATAATAATAATAATAATAATAATAATAATAATGATAATAAACGGTTTATTATTATGGCAGTTTACAAACTGAAAATTTACAGAGGGGAGTTGGAAAATACTTAACATTAATCCTAAAGATAATCCTAATCTAGAAACGAAATACTATTTATTGACTGATGGCTCGCACCATGATGGGAATCGCGCTGAGTCTGTACCGGTCCGTGCGCGACACCTTTAGGGGCGTTGTCTGGTTGTGGTGTCTTGTGGCACGGACCGTGCAAGGCGCGTCAGGTGGCAGCATGTGTCAGAGCCGTGGATGATTTAGTAGTTTCCTTCCAAACTTCTCCAAAGGCTCTCGGTACCTAACAGATAGTCTGGACAGACTCAGGGTGGTCAGGGCTTCATCACATGTAATGTAGGCAGGGCCAAGGATGACCCTGCATGCCCTTTTCTGCACACTCTCCAGCTGGAGCTGTTGAGTGTGTGAGGGAGGAGGACCACGCTGGGGAGGCATACATGAGTTTGGGGAGGATGAAGGTGAGGTACACCCCCCCCCCCTTAACTCGTCTGTCGGCGTCCCTAACGATCTGAGTCTGCGCAGCATGTGCGTGCGCGCGCGCGCGCTCGTGTGTGTGTGTGTGTGTGTGTGTGTGTGTGTGTGTGTGTGTGTGTGTGTGTGTGTGTGTGTGTGTGTGTGTGTGTGTGTAAAAAAAGAGGTAAGGAGCTAGCCATCTACAAACAAGTAGAAAAATGATAATCCTCAATAAAGCTTATTCTTTTCATTGGACCAATCCTCTACACTGGCAGTACAAATTAAAAAGTACAGTGTGTATAATAAACCGCGGTTGACGGGCAAATGTTGCACGAGTCTCCCTTTCTTGGATTGGGAGACAGTTGCGCCTTCATTCGTCTGCACACTCATATTTGAAGTATGCTTCGCTTTCAGATCAAAGCTTTCTGCCATACCCTATGAAAAGCTTTTGATACCCGTATGTCTAAAGGAACAACACAAGTTTCACTAAACTCTCTAAACGAGGATGAGCAATAATCAGTAATGAAAACCAGATCACTAGTAGAGCTGCCTTAACGGAACCCATACTGGCGATCAGATAGAAGATTGTGAAATGGTAGATGTTTAAGAATCTTCCTGTTGAGGATAAATAAAAAAATAAAAAAAATAAATAAAAAAAAAACTTTATGTAGGCAAGAATTCAAAGCAAAATAGAATGATATTATAAGAGATTAGAAAGGTCACTCTTTTCAGTAAAAGGCTGAAAGTAAGCAAATATACAACAAAACATAGACAAAGATGAAAGATTTTGACAAAGTAAGGTGCAAGAATGGAGGCAATTTGGAATAACAACAGGAGGTACCCCATCAGGTCCAGCTGAATCCTGCGTTTATGTGCGCAGTGACTTAACCTGTTCTCGTGCACACGCTCTTGAATCTTCCGGATTTTCCACCATCTGGTTGCGACTGCAGAGTCACTCTCAAACTAAATTTATCTGTGCTGTATACCTTTCACCTAACTCCTCTGACTATAAGATATTCTTTGACTACTTAACTTCCAAAGTGGAGCACATTCTGACCCTAATCCCTTTTGCAGATATCTCCATTCTTGGAGACTTCAATGTTCACCACCAGCTTTGGCTTTTCTCTCCCTTCACTGACCATCCTGGTGAACTAGCCTCCAACTTTGCTATCCTCCACGACCTAGAGCAATTGGTGCAACACCCTACTCGTATTCTTGACCGTCTTGGAGATACGCCCAACATTCTTGACCTTTTCCTGACCTCTAATCCTTCTGCTTATGCTGTCACCCTTTTTTCTTCATTGGGCTCCTCCGATCACAGTCTCATATCTGTATCTTGTCCTATCGCTCCAATCCCTCCTCAGGATCCCCCTAAGCGAAGGTGCCTCTGGCGATTTGCTTCTGCTAGATGGGGGACCTGGCAAGGTATTTTGCTGATTTTCCTTGGAATGATTATTGCTTCCGTGTCAGAGACCCATCTTTGTGTGCTGAGCGCATAACAGAGGTGATAGTGTATGGCATGGAGACGTACATTTCTCACTCTTTTTCTCGACCTAAACCTTCCAAACCTTTGTTTAACAGAGCTTGTTCTCATGCTATACATGATAGAGAGGTGGTCCACAAAAGGTACTTAAGCCTTCCATCACCAGAATCTCATGCACTTTATATTTCTGCCCGGAACCATGCCAAGTCCAACTAGCCAAAAACCCTTCATTAACAGAGTGTCAAAACCTTTCAAGATCTAACTCCCCTCGTGACTTCTGGCATCTGGCCAAAAATGTCTCCAATAACTTTGCTTCTTCTTCTTTCCCTCCTTTATTTCAACCAGATGGTACCACTGCTATCACATCTATTTCTAAAGCTGAACTATTCGCTCAAACCTTTCCTAAAAACCCTATCTTGGACGATTCTGGGCTTGTTCCTCCCTCTCCTCCACCCTCTGACTACTTCATGCCACCTATCAAAATTCTTTGCAATGATGTTTTCCATGCCCTCGCTGGCCTAAACCCTCGAAAGGCTTATGGACCTGATGGGGTCCCTCCTATTGTTCTCCGAAACTGTGCCTCCGTGCTTGAACCTTCCCAAGTCAAACTCTTTCAGCTCTGTCTGTCAACATATATCTTTCCTTCTTGCTGGAAGTTTGCCTACATTCAACCTGTTCCTAAAAAAGGTGACCGTTCTAATTCCTCAAACTACCGTCCTATTGCTTTAATTTCCTGCCTATCTAAAGTTTTTTTTTAATCTATCCTCAACAAGAAGGTTCTTAAACATCTATCACTTCACAACTTTCTATTTGATCACCAGTACGGGTTCCGTCAAGGCCGTTCTACTGGTGATCTTGTGGTTTTCCTTACTGAATCTTGGTCATCCTCTTTTAGAGATTTTGGTGAAACTTTTTCTGTTGCCTTGGACATATTAAAAACTTTTTGATAGAGTCTGGCACAAAGCTTTGATTTCCAAACTATCCTCCTACGGCTTCTATCCTTATCTCTCTAACTTCATCTCAAGTTTCCTTTCTGATCGCTCTATTGCTGCTGTGGTAGACGGTCACTGTTCTTCTCCTAAATCTATTAACAGTTGTGTTCCTCAGGGTTCTGTCCTCTCACCCACTCTCATCTCATTATTCATTAATGATCTTCTAAACCAGACAGTCCTATCCTCTCCTACGCTGATGATACCACCCTGCACTTTTGCACATCTTTTCATAGATGTCCAACCCTTCAGGAGGTAAACATTTCACGTAGGGAAGCCACAGAACGCTTGACTTCTGATCTTTCTAAAATTTCTGATTGTGGCAGAGCAAACTTGGTATTGTTCAATGCCTTAAAAACTCAATTCCTCCATCAATCAAATTGACACAACCTTCCAGACAACTATCCCCTCTTCTTCAATAACACTCAACTGTCCCCCTCTTCTACACTGAACATCCTCGGTCTGTCCTTTGCTTATAATCTGAACTGGAAACTTCACATCTCATCTTTAGCTAAAACAGCTTCTATGAAGTTAGGTGTTCTGAGACGTCTCCGCCAGTTTTTCTCACCCCCCCAGTTGCTTACTCTGTACAAGGGTCTTATCCGTCCATATATGGAATATGCTTCACATGTCTGGGGGGTGGGGTTCCACTCATACTGCTCTTCTAGACAGGGTGGAATCAAAAGCTTTTCGTCTCATCAACTCCTCTCCTCTAAGTGACTGTCTTCAGCCTCTCTCTCTCCGCCGCAATGTTGCATCTCTAGCTGTCTTCTACCACTATTTTCATGCTAACTGCTCTTCTGATCTTGCTAACTGCATGCCTCCCCTCCTCCCGTGGCCTCGCTGCATAAGACCTTCTTTTTCTCACCCCTATTCTGTCCACCTCTCTAACGCAAGAGTTAACCAGTATTCTCAATCATTCATCCCTTTCTCTGGTAAACTCTGGAACTCCTTGCCTGCTTCTGTATTTCCACCTTCCTATGTCTTGAATTCCTTCAAGAGGGAGGTTTCAAGACACTTATCCACCAATTTTTGACCACTGCTTTGACCCTTTTAAGGGACTGGCATTTCAGTGGGCATTTTTTTTTTATTAGATTTTTGTTGCCCTTGGCCAGTATCCTTCCTACATAAAAAAAAAAAAAAAAAAAAAAAAAAACTGCATGCCTCCCCTCCTTCCGCGGCCTCGCTGCACAAGACTTTCTTCTTTCTCTCACCCCTATTCTGTCCACCTCTCTAACACAAGATTTAACCAGTATTCTCAATCATTCATCCCTTTCTCTGGTAAACTCTGGAACTCCCTGCCTGCTTCTGTATTTCCACCTTCTTACGACTTGAATTCCTTCAAGAGGGAGGTTTCAAGACACTTATCCACCAATTTTTGACCACTGCTTTGACCCTTTTATGGGACTGGAATTTCAGTGGGCATTTTTTGTATTAGATTTTTGTTGCCCTTGGCCAGTATCCTTCCTACATAAAAAAAAAAAAAAATAAATAAATAAATAACACTTATATCAATGAAGGAGTGTTTGGCTAGTTGGAGAACAGACTTGGCATAGTTCCAGGCAGATATATGATGGATAATCGTGTTGAAAGGCTCAAGTACCTCTTGCGGATTACCTGTCTGTTATGTATAGTACGAGAACAGGCTGTGTTAAATGATTGTTTGGAAGGTTTAGGTCGAGGAAAAGTGAGAAATATACGCTTCCTTGCCAAACACTATCACCTTTGTTATGTGCTCGGCACACAGAGATGGGTCTGTGACACAGAAATAGTAGTCATTTCAAGGAAAATAGCAAAATACCTCCTCAGGTTCCCCTAGCTATCAGAGGTAAAACGCCAGGAGGAGGGATTAGAGTGATAGGACAACATGAAAATGTGAGATTGTGATTGGTGGAGCCCAACGGAGAAAAGAGGGTAATAGCATAAAGCAGAAGGATTAGAGGTTAGGAAAAGGTAAAAAATGTAAATGAATAATAAGAAGAGAGTGGGTGACAGGACAGAACCCTGAGGAACACCACTGTTAATAGATTTAGGAGAAGAACAGTGACCGTCTACTACAGCAGCAATAGAACGGTCAGAAAGGAAACTTGAGATGAAGTTACAGAGAGAAGGATAGAAACCGTAGGAGGGTAGTTTGGAAATCAAAGCTTTGTGCCAGACTCTATCAAAGGCTTTTGATATGTCCAAGGCAACAGCAAAAGTTTCACCAAAGTCTCTAAAAGAGGATGACCAAGACTCAGTAAGGAAAGCCAGAAGATCACTAGTAGAGCGGCCTTGACGGAACCCATACTGGCGATCAGATAGAAGGTTGTGAAGTGATAGATGTTTAAGAATCTTCCTGTTGAGGATAGATTCAAAAACTTTAGATAAGCAGGAAATTAAAGCAATAGGACGGTAGTTTGAGGGATTAGAGCGGTCATCCTTTTTAGGAACAGGTTGAATGTAGGCAAACTTCCAGCAAGAAGGAAAGGTAGATGTTGACAGACAGAGCTGAAAGAGTTTGACTAGGCAAGGTGCAAGCACGGAGGCACAGTTTCGGAGAACAATAGGAGGGACCCCATGAGGTCCATAAGCCTTCCGAGGGTTTAGGCCAGCGAGGGCATGGAAAACATCATTACGAAGAATTTTAATACGTGGCATGAAGTAGTCAGAGGGTGGAGGAGAGGGAGGAACAAGCCCAGAATCGTCCAAGGTAGAGTTTTTAGCAAAGGTTTGAGCAAAGAGTTCAGCTTTAGAAATAGATGTGATAGCAGTGGTGCCATCTGGTTGAAGTAGAGGAGGGAAAGAAGAAGAAGCAAAGTTATTGGAGACATTTTTGGCTAGATGCCAGAAATCACGAGGGGAGTTAGATCTTGAAAGGTTTTGACATTTTCTGTTAATGAAGGAGTTTTTGGCTAGTTGGAGAACAGACTTGGCATGGTTCCGGGCAGAAATATAAAGTGCATGAGATTCTGGTGAAGGAAGGATTAAGTACCTTTTGTGGGCCACCTCTCTATCATGTATAGCACGAGAACAAGCTGTGTTAAACCAAGGTTTAGAAGGTTTAGGACGAGAAAAAGAGTGAGGAATGTACGCCTCCATGCCAGACACTATCACCTCTGTTATGCGCTCAGCACACAAAGACGGGTCTCTGACACGGAAGCAGTAGTCATTCCAAGGAAAATCAGCAAAATACCGCCTCAGGTCCCCCCAACTAGCAGAGGCAAAACGCCAGAGGCACCTTCGCTTAGGGGGATCCTGAGGAGGGATTGGAGTGATAGGACAAGATAAAGATATGAGATTGTGATCGGAGGAGCCCAACGGAGAAGAAAGGGTGACAGCATAAGCAGAAGGATTAGAGGTCAGGAAAAGGTCAAGAATGTTGGGCGTATCTCCAAGACGGTCAGGAATACGAGTAGGGTGTTGCACCAATTGCTCTAGGTCATGGAGGATAGCAAAGTTGTAGGCTAGTTCACCAGGATGGTCAGTGAAGGGAGAGGAAAGCCAAAGCTGGTGGTGAACATTGAAGTCTCCAAGAATGGAGATCTCTGCAAAAGGGAAGAGGGTCAGAATGTGCTCCACTTTGGAAGTTAAGTAGTCAAAGAATTTCTTATAGTCAGAGGAGTTAGGAGAGAGGTATACAGCACAGATAAATTTAGTATGAGAATGACTCTGTAGTCGTAGCCAGATTGTGGAAAACTCGGAAGATTCAAGAGCGTGGGCACGAGAGCAGGTTAAGTCATTGCGCACATAAACGCAGCATCCAGCTTTGGATCGAAAATGAGGATAGAGAAAGTAGGAGGGAACAGAAAAGGGGCTACTGTCAGTTGCCTCAGACACCTGAGTTTCAGTGAGGAAAAGAAGATGAGGTTTAGAAGAGGAGAGGTGGTGTTCTACAGATTGAAAATTAGATCTTAGACCGCGAATGTTGCAGAAGTTAATGAAGAAAAAGTTGAGGGGGGTGTCAAGACACTTAGGGTCGTCGACGGAAAGGCAGTCCGACCTGGGGACATTTATGGTCCCCTCCCCAGATGGGGACTCCGAGGCTGGTGTAGGAGTCGCCATGATTTTAAAATTTTTGGAGTGAAGGGTGTGTGTGTTATTAGGTGCTTGTAGTTTTGTGTGGAGGAAGAGAGTTGTCTTTAGAGGGCAGGCTGTGACTACCCCCTTGTGTTGTGAGACACAAAGGGAAACGTTCAGTGAGGTCACAGCTGGGTTTAATGATAAGTTCACAGCACCCCCTGAACAGTGCTTTAGACCTCACTGGGAGTAGTTATCGTTTCGGCAGGTGTCTACTGCAGTTAGCATGAAAATAGCCGTAGAAGACAGCTAGATATGCAACATTGCAGCGGTGAGAGAGAGGCTGAAGACAGTCAGTTAGAGGAGAGGAGTTGATGAGACGAGAAGCTTTTGATTCCACCCTGTCTAGGAGAGCAGTATGAGTGGAACCCCCCAGACATGTGAAGCATACTCCATACATGGACGGATAAGGCCCTTGTACAGAGTTAGCAGCTGGGGGGGGGTGAGAAAAACTGACGGAGACGTCTCAAAACACCTAACTTCATAGAAGCTGTTTTAGCTAGAGATGAGATGTGAAGTTTCCAGTTCAGATTATAAGTAAAGGACAGACCGAGGATGTTCAGTGTAGAAGAGGGGGACAGTTGAGTGTCATTGAAGAAGAGGGGATAGTTGTATGGAAGGTTGTGTCGAGTTGATAGATGGAGGAATTGAGTTTTTGAGGCATTGAACAATACCAAGTTTGCTCTGCCCCAATCATAAATTTTAGAAAGATCAGAAGTCAGGCGTTCTGTGGCTTCCCTGCGTGATATGTTTACCTCCTGAAGGGTTGGACGTCTATGAAAAGACGTGGAAAAGTGCAGGGTGGTATCATCAGCGTAAGAGTGGATAGGACAAGAACTTTGGTTTAGAAGATCATTAATGAATAATAAGAAGAGAGTGGGTGACAGGACAGAACCCTGAGGAACACCATTGTTAATAGATTTAGGAGAAGAACAGTGACCGTCTACAACAGCAGCAATAGAACGGTCAGAAAGGAAACTTGAGATGAAGTTACAGAGAGAAGGATATAAACCGTAGGAGGGTAGTTTGGAAATCAAAGCTTTGTGACAGACTCTATCAAAGGCTTTTGATAGAGTCTGGCAACAGCAAAAGTTTCACCAAAATCTCTAAAAGAGGATGACCAAGACTCAGTAAGGAAAGCCAGATCACCAGTAGAGCGGCCTTGACGGAACCCATACTGGCGATCAGATAGAAGGTTGTGAAGTGATAGATGTTTAAGAATCTTCCTGTTGAGGATAGATTCAAAAACTTTAGATAAGCAGGAAATTAAAGAAATAGGACAATATTTTTTTTTCAAGATTTAACTCCGCTCGTGACTTCTGGCACCTAACAAAAAACATCTTTTTTTTTTTTTCAACCAGATGGCACCACTGCTATCCCACCTATCTCTAAAGGTGAACTCTTCGCCCAAACCTTTCCTGAAAAATTCTACTTTGGGCGATTCAGAGCTTGTTCCTCCTTCACTCCCACCCTATGACTGCCTCATGCTACCTATTAAACTACTTATCTATGATGTTTGTTCATGCCCTCGCTGGCCTAAGCCCTCGGAAGGCTTACGGATCTAATGGAGTCGCTAAAATTGTTCTCCGAAACTGCGCCTCTGTGGTTGCACCTTGCCTAGTCAAACTCTTTCAACTCTGTCAACATCTACCTTTCATTCTTGCTAGAAGTTTGCCTACATTCAGCCTTTTCCTAAAAAAAGGTGACCGGTCTAATCTCTCAAACTACCGTCCTACTGCTTTAATTTCCAGCTATATAAAGTTTTTAAATCTTATCCTCAACAAGAAGATTCTTAAACATCTATCATTTCACAGCCTGATCTGATCATCAATATGGTTTCCGTGAAGGTCACTCTACTGATGATCTTCCTTACTGAGTCTTGGTCATCCTCTTTTAGAGATTTTGGTGAAACTTTTGCTGTTGCCTTAGACATATCAAAAGCTTTTGTTACAGTCTGGCACAAGGCTTTGATTTTCAAACTACCCTCCTGCGGCTTCTATCCTTCTCTCTGTAACTTCATCTTAAGTTTCCTTTCTCACCGTTCTCTTGCTGCTGTGGCAGACGGTCACTGTTCTTCTCCTAAATCTATTAACAGTGGTGTTCCTTAGGGTTCTGTCCTGTTTCCCACTTTTTTCCTATTATTCATCAATGATCTTCTAAACCAAACAAAAAACAAACAAAACCTTATTATTTTTTCCGCAATTTTTATGCTAATTGTTTTTTTTCTTCTGATTTTCACAATTGCATACCTCCCCTCCTCCCGCGGCTTTCGCTGCACAAGAATTTCTTCTTTCTCTCCTCTTAATTCTGTCCTCCTCTCTAATGCAAAAGTTAACGATTATTCTCAATCATTCATCTCTTTCTCTGGTAAATTCTTGAACTCCCTGCCTGTTTTTGTATTTCCGCCCTCCTATGACTTGAACTCCTTGAAGAAGGAGATTTCAAGGCACTTATCCTTCATAATTTTTTTTTTTTTTTTACTACCGCTTCGGTGACCTGCATGTCGGTTCGCTTTTTTTATTGGGGGGGGGAAGGGAGGGTGATTTTTGTTGCCCTTGGCCGGTGTCCTTCCTACATAATATATATATATATATATATATATATATATATATATATATATATATATATATATATATATATATATATATATATATATATATATATATATATATATATATATTTATATATATATATATATATATATATATATATATATATATATATATATATATATATATATATATATATATATATATATATATATATATATATATATATATATATATATATATATATATATATATATATATATATATATATATATATATATATATATATATATGCAGATGTTATCAGCAGAGATGTTAGTCCGCCCCTTGGAGTCACGTCAGGCGCGGCTAACTCCTGGTTGGCTTCTGCATCCCCAGCCCCACCAAGCCTTCCCCGCTCTAGTTTTTCCCTCTGACTCTCTCTCTCTCTCTCTCTCTCTCTCTCTCTCTCTCTCTCTCTCTCTCTCTCTCTCTCTCTCTCTCTCTCTCTCTCTCTGTGGTATTGTAATCTAGAACGTGAGAAATTATTTATATATTAAATTACTATAGTAGCTTGGCGCGGATGAATAAAATAACATATTAACGTTCAGTAAGTGTTATATTAAGTGTTATATTAAGTCATTCATATACTTTTGCATTCTTCTATAAAGCACTTTTATATACAACTGCTACAAGTAGTACTGTTACTGCACCCACATTGTGTATATGAGTAGGTACACTTTCGCTACAACATTGTCTTCAAGGAAAATGAAAATTCAGTTTTTTTTTTGTTTGGTTATTATCACTGCATAAAAAAAAATGAAGCTACTCATCGAGTAACATAGTATCATCCTATCTACCTGTGTATCTGAGAGAGAGAGAGAGAGAGAGACACTGCATAAAAAAAAAATGAAGCTACTCATCGAGTAACATAGTATCATCCTATCTACCTGTGTATCTGAGAGAGAGAGAGAGAGAGAGAGAGAGAGAGAGAGAGAGAGAGAGAGAGAGAGAGAGAGAGAGAGAGAGAGAGAGAGAGAGAGAGAGAGAGAGAGAGAGAGAGAGAGAGAGAGAGAGAGAGAGAGAGAGAGAGAGAGAGAGAGAGAGTTGCATCTTGAGACATTGTCAAGGTCACTGGCTTAAAAGTAACAATTCCTCTCTCTCTCTCTCTCTCTCTCTCTCTCTCTCTCTCTCTCTCTCTCTCTCTCTCTCTCTCTCTCTCTCTCTCTCTCTCTCTCTCTCTCCTCGATACACAGATAGATAGGATGATACTTTTAGTCAATTAGTAGCTTCATTTTTTTTCTATACAGTCATAATAGCTAAATAAAAAAAAAAAAAGAATCTCAGTGTGTTTCATTCTTTTGCGCTCACGAAGTTTTTCATGTTAGGTCAACGAACATACGATAAAGAGAATGTTTTTATTTTTATCTATTTATCTATTTATTTATTTATTTATTTTACTCATTTTATTTATTTATTTATTTATTTTTTTTTAGAGGCGAAGTGTTTGTTGGGTGGTCAGCAGTCAGGTTTTCGGAAATACCTAACATATCTTAGTATAATTCGGAGCACCTAACATATCTGAAGCATTGCATTTCTGAGGCATTTGTCAAAAATAAATTCATGATAAGGGTGTTCCTGGACATCCACAAAGCCATCACATGACACAACGACACGGTATCCTCATGAAACTCTACGCTCACGGCTTCAGCCGTAACTTATCTTGGATGTGTTTTAGAATGAATGCCTGCGAATGTATCTTTGGGACCTAAGCTGCACTCGTGTGACGCGGATAAAGGGTGAGGCCAACATACCACCACTGCACATTCAATGAGGCGCCCTCCTTTTATCCCACAGGATAAAAACAACCCAAAAGGCTCCCCTCGGTAACACAGCAAACAAAATTATATGGCAGCACCATCACCTCCACACTGAGATCCGCAGTCCAGTCGCACGGGGATCTGGCAGGAGGACGCAGTCCAGTTCGTGATTTACCCCCCCATCCCCCCCACACAAACAAAGCGTCCCATCACCATCTTTACCATCAACTGGTTCCCGGGAAGAAGGCTGTTGTTACCGAGGCGGGGCTCCAACAACACTTCCGGGTCCTCGTCGCTTGCCTCCCTACATATCTACACTGACAGCTTCAATAATGTGTTGGTTCAAGTGTGTGCTCGTGTGAGTGTGCTCTCAAGTTCCGACTGTCTTCCTATATATACATCGGTGTTTTCTGCTGAACTTTTTGCTACTGATAAAGCTATAGATTTTGCATTAAATGTACCTCATAATTCAATTTTTATTTTTTTTCGCACTTTGTCAAACCTTCAGACAATACAGTCCGTACACACGAATACACATGGAATCCACGGCAGCATCACTAATATGGTGAATTTTTGTTGTCAATCCTTCCCACTGATTGGGGTGTCTGTACATTCCAATATACGTGAGAATGAACATGCTGACATGCTGGCTGCTGTAGAGCTCGAGGGAGCGTGGAACCTCCGTTAGGATTTGCAGTCATGTCTCTCAGCTGTTAAATCATCAGTAAATCTACTGTGGCAGATTCACTGGGACAACCTCCACCTACACTCTATCAAACCCATCCTTGGCGAGTGGGCTTCCCCCAATAATTATTGCCATACGCGACGAAAGTAGCTGGCCCTCCCACGCCTCAGGATGGGTAGCACTCTCCTTACACATATGCTGTCATACATGGCCAACTCCTTTCCACCACGATGTACCACCTGTAACATTATCCTCTCTATCGAGCACATCCTGCTTCACTATGTTCCGCTAACGCAGAACACCCTTTTTGGGTGATGAACACCCGGATGTGGTTGATAGACTAATGATTTTCCTGACTGAAACCAATTTAATCATAAAACTATGATTTTTATGTTTACATTGTGTCGCATATATACATTATACACTATGTATGTAAACTGGTACAATGTGTAAATAATAGTATTAACGTGTATGAACTGTGGTCTTGATAAGAAAGTGTTTCTCATTTATGAACATACAAAATACATAATAATGTTACGTAGCCTCTCTACCTTTGTGCTTGTGAATTGCCTCTCACTTCTTATTGAATTATTATTATTGAATTAGGAAACTTATTATTATTATTGAATTAGGAATTATTATTGAATTAGGAACTTCGTATGAATGAAGCGTGTGTGAAGGAATGAAAGTGTATGTATTGTATTCTGTATTTCTGAAATAAATAAATTAAAGAAAAAATAATTAAGTAACAATGTACAAATATAAAATAAAAAAATGGAATAGAAATAAATTAGAGTAAAATTAATAAAAATGAAAAAAAAAAGGTCTAATGCCCAAACTTGTGTAATGTTCACCCCTTAAAAAAAAAAAAAGTTTTCGATGGTATTCCTGTCCCAGCTCCCAAGGTGAGAAGACTTCAGCGATTCTCTTTGAGGGGGTCTCTCACTATGACCAAGGACTTTACTCCCTGAAGGCACCTGAACACCTCCTCACCTGAGGATGAAAGAGGCCCGTGGCAAGTGTCAGGGAGGAGGTGCCGCAAAGCGTCTCCTCCCCAACCCCCCACCTTCGTTTCGGCAGATAAACGTTTCCCTGCACTAATGGCGGAGCTTGCAGACTTCCAGGCCGTGAGGAGGGCTGGATGAGGAGTCCTTGATCTTCTCCATCTGGGTTTTCCTGTCTGGGATGCATTATCCCGAAAAGTAGTCTCAAATCAGTCCCCAGGAAAGCTAGCTCCGCCACTTACTATGATGTCGCGCGCGGCAAACTCCTGATTGGCTGCTGCCTCTCCCCGCCCCTCATAAGTGCACCACTCTGCTCTAGTCTCTCTCTCTCTCTCCTCTCTCTCTCTCTCTCTCTCTCTCTCTCTCTCTCCTCTCTGACTCTCACAGAATTATGATAAAAGAATGACCATTGTAAAATGGAAATAAAGGTTTGATTCTTATTCAGACTATGATTGATCTCATATAATATCGGTTACCTCTCTCTCTCTCTCTCTCTCTCTCTCTCTCTCTCTCTCTCTCTCTCTCTCTCTCTCTCTCTCTTCTCTCTCTCTCTCTCTGAGTTATAGTAATCTCATTGTCACCATCGTATTTTACTCTTTTTTTTGTTCTCCCTTCATTTTTTCTCCTGAACCATCGTAGTCTCACCAGTCACCATCTATTTCCTCCCTCTATTCCCCTGTCTCTCTCTCTCTCTCTCCTCTCTCTCATCCTCTCTCTCTCTCTCCTCTCCTCCTCTCTCTCTCTCTCTCTCTCTCTCTCTCTCTCTCTTCTCTCTTCTTCTTCTCTCTCTCTCTCTCTCTCTTTCTCTCTCTCACACAGTCATCGTTATACTACAATTATCTGTCACTGACATCTTTGTTTTTGGGCTCTCTGCATCTGGCAGAGAGAGAGAGAGAGAGAGAGAGAGATGAGAGAGAGAGAGAGGAGAGAGAGAGATGGGAAATTGTTACTGTCAGCCAGTGACCTTGACAATGTCCCATGATACAACTCTCCCTCTATCTATCTATCATTATCATCTTTGTTTTTGGTCTTTCTGCATCTGACAGGAGAGAGAGAGAAGAGAGAGAGAGAGAGAGAGAGAGAGAGAGAGAGAGAGAGAGAGAGAGAGAGAGAGAGAGCGGGGGGAGGAATAGTTAATATCAGACAGTGACAATGTCCCATGATGTAACTCTCTCTCTCTCTCTCTCTCTCTCTCTCTCTCTCTCTCTCTCTCTCTCTCTCTCTCTCTCTCTCTCTCTCTCTCTCTCTCTCTCTCTCTTTCTCAGATACACAGGTAGATAGGATGATACTATGTTACTCGATGAGTTGCTTCGTCATAATAATCAAATAATAAGATTTAATTTTCATTCTCCTTGAAGACAATGTTGTAGCGAAATTGTACCTACTCATATACACAATGTGGGTGAAGTAACAGCACTACTTGTAGCAGTTGCATATAAAAGTGTGTTGTAGAAGAAGTTATAGAATGATTTCTATATGAATGATGATATTACAAAAAATACTGTAACTGAACGTTAATATGTTATTTTATCCATCCTGGCTAAGCAGCTATAGTAATTCAAATATATAAATAATTTTTCACGTTCTGGATTACAATACAAGAGAGAGAGAGAGAGAGAGAGGAGAAGAGAGAGAGAGAGAGAGAGAGAGAGAGAGCGAGAGAGAGAGACTAGAGAGAACTAGGCTTGGTGGAGCTGGGGACGCAGAAGCCAATCAGGAGTTAGCAGCGCGTGACGCAACATCTAGCTTTGGATTGGAAATGAGGATAGAGAAAGTAGGCGGGAAAAGAAAGGGATTTACTGTCAGTTGCGTCAGACACCTTCGTTCAATGAGGAAAAGATGAGGAGAGTTGGTGTTCTACAAATTGAAAATTAGATAATTAATGAAGAAAAAAATGAGGTCCGATACCAGAAAAGCAGTCCGTCCTGAGAACATTTATGGCCATCTTCCCAGGTGGGGATTTCGAGGCTGGTGTATGAGTTGCTATGATAGTTTTAAATTTTGAGTGAAGGGTGTGTGCGCAATTGGGTGCTTGTAGTTTTGTGTGAAGGAAGAAAGTTACCTTTAGAGGGCAGGCTGTGAATGCCCCTTTGTGCTGTGAGGTCACAGTTCGATTTAATGATAATTTCACAGCATCCTCTGATCCAGTGCTTTAGACTTCATTGGAAGTAATTATCGTTTCGGCAGGTGCTTACTGCCATGGATGGTACAATCGGCTCGTGGTTTCTTGGGACGGTTTGAATACTCAGATACATTATTTTCGTGTCCAATGCTATTATTCTTTTATGTTATGTTACCTTCATTGTTTTTTTTTTAATGGACCACACTCGATAAGGGACGAATTTGCCTTTAAAACGTTATTACCTCTGCGCTTTCGCCATGTTTTAGTGTTGACAAGAGAATTCGTCTCTCATTGAGTGTTGTCCATTGAAACCAAAAGAAGACGTTATTAAGGCAAAGAAGATCACATAAAATGCAAGAAACAATAACAGCATTATTTACAAATATAATGTATCTAAGTATTTAGACAATCCCAATTAATTAAGGTGGGTTTGTACGATCCGGACCTAATTTTTTTTTCTTTTCATACAATTATTTGCATTTTGTTCCGCTTCTTTTTATATATGTAACGTTTTCATTAAAAAAAGAAACAAAATCCCCTTATGAAATGAGGACTTCCGTCATAAAATTCCGCGGTCTCGCTTG
>NC_087169.1:5914616-6069616 GCF_035594125.1 Scylla paramamosain
TCTGGGCGGAGTGAAGCTGCGTAAAATTTTATAGACTCAAAACCTTTGCTGGCGACTCCTTCACAGACTGGTACTACTCCTGCCACAGGCCTGTACTCGAAAAGAAGGAGAAAGAAGAGGAAGAGGTCCAAGGTTGCCCTGTGACTACCGAACCCATGGAAGTAGGGCGCCACACCTGTGGCGCAGGATAGTGGCGCCAGGCCACAATCGCCACCAAAGATGCTCCTACTGAAACGCCGGACTGCTGGAGTTCCGCCGGCCACAGTGACCACAAGGAAGGTCGCTATCATTGGGTCGATGAACTCCTCGAGGAAATAATGGACCAACTCCACACCAGTGTCAGTGACCCTGACCCACATCACAAACAAAAGACGTCAACGGCACCAGCACCAGCATTGATGGGCATTTAAACCCCGTGTGGGACTTTAGGCCCATCAAATAAATCAAACAAACCGTTTTCGACACTTCTCTTGGAGAGGGTCTTACATAAACTAAAATACACCTAGAGAAAATGAAATTTAGTTCAGTTCTTCACCAACTGAACTATATATATATATATATATATATATATATATATATATATATATATATATATATATATATATATATATATATATATATATATATATATATATATATATATATATATATATATATATATATATATATATATATATATATATATATATATATATATATATATATATATATATATATATATATATATATATATATATATATATATATATATATATATATATATGGAGGAGGCAGTAGACACCTGCCGAAACGATAATTACTCTCAGTGAGGTCTAAAGCACTGTTCAGGGGGGTGCTGTGAACTTATCATTAAACCCAGCTGTGACCTCACTGAACGTTTCCCTTTGTGTCTCACAGCACAAGGGGGAAGTCACAGCCTGTCCTCTAAAGACAAATCTCTTCCTCCACACAAAACTACAAGCACCTAATAACACACACACTCTTCACTCAAAAATTTTAAAATCATCATGGCGACTCCTACACCAGCCACGGAATCCCCATCTAGGGAGGGGACCATAAATGTCCCCAGGTCGGACTGCCTTTCTGTCGACGACCCTAAGTGTCTTGACACCCCCCTCAACTTTTTCTTCATTAACTTCTGCAACATTCGCGGTCTAAGATCTAATTTTCAATCTGTAGAACACCACCTCTCCTCTTCTAAACGTCATCTTCTTTTCCTCACTGAAACTCAGGTGTCTGAGGCAACTGACAGTGGCCCCTTTTCTGTTCCCTCCTACTTTCTCTATCCTCATTTTCTATCCAAAGCTGGATGCTGCGTTTATGTGCGCAATGACTTAACCTGCTCTCGTGCCCACGCTCTTGAATCTTCCGAGTTTTCCACCATCTGGCTACGACTACAGAGTCACTCTCATACTAAATTTATCTGTGCTGTATACCTCTCACCTAACTCCTCTGACTATAAGAAATTCTTTGACTACTTAACTTCCAAAGTGAGCACATTCTGACCCTCTTTCCTTTTGCAGAGATCTCCATTCTTGGAGACTTCAATGTTCACCACCAGCTTTGGCTTTCCTCTCCCTTCACTGACCACCCTGGTGAATTAGCCTACAACTTTGCTATCCTCCGTGTCCTAGAGCAATTGGTGCAACACCCTACTCGTATTCCTGACCGTCTTGGAGATACGCCCAACATTCTTGACCTTTTCCTGACCTCTAATCCTTCTGCTTAGGCTGTCACCTTTTCTTTTCCGTTGGGCTCCTCCGATCAAAATCTCATATCTTTATCTTGTCCTATCGCTCCAATCCCTCCTCATGATCTGCCGAAGCGAAGGTGCCTCTGGCGTTTTGCCTCTGCTAGTAGGGGGGGGAATCTGAGGAGGTATTTTGCTGATTATCCTTGGAATGAGTACTGCTTCCGTGTCAGAGACCCGTCTTTGTTTGCTGAGCGCATAACAGAGGTGACAGTGTCTGGCATGGAGGCGTACATTCCTCACTCTTTTTCTCGTCCTAAACCTTCTAAACCTTGGTTTAACACAGCTTATTCTCGTGCTATACATGATAGAGAGGTGGCCCACAAAAGGTACTTAAGCCTTCCATCACCAGAATCTCATGCACTTTATATTTCTGCCCGGAACCATGACAAGTCTGTTCTCCAACTAGCCAAAAACTCCTTCATTAACAAAAAATGTCAAAACCTTTCAAGATCTAACTTCCCTCGTGATTTCTGGCATCTAGCCAAAAATATCTCTAATAACTTTGCCTCTTCTTCTTTCCCTCCTCTATTTCAACCAGATGGCACCACTACTATCACATCTATATCCAAAGCTGAACTCTTTGCTCAAACCTTTGCTAAAAACTCTACCTTGGACGATTCTGGGCTTATTCCTCCCTCTCCTCCACCCTCTGACTACTTCATGCCAAGTATTAAAATTCCTCGCAATGATGTTTTCCATGCCCTCGCTGGCCTAAACCCTCGGAAGGCTTATGGACCTGATGGGGTCCCTCCTATTGTTCTCCGAAACTGTGCCTCCGTGCTTGCACCTTGCCTATTCAAACTCTTTCAGCTCTGTCTGTCAACATCTACCTTTCCTTCTTGCTGGAAGTTTGCCTATATTCAACCTGTTCCTAAAAAGGGTGACCGTTCTAATCCCTCAAACTACCGTCTTATTGCTTTAATTTCCTGCCTATCTCAAGTTTTTTAATCTATCCTCAACAGGAAGATTCTTAAACATCTATCACTTCACAACCTTCTATCTGATCGCCAGTATGGGTTCCGTCAAGGCCTCTCTACTGGTGATCTTCTGGCTTTCCTTACTGAATCTTTGTCATCCTCTTTTAGAGATTTTGGTGAAACTTTTGCTGTTGCCTTGGACATATCAAAAGCTTTTGATAGAGTGTGGCACAAAGCTTTGATTTCCAAACTACCCTCCTACGGTTTCTATCCTTCTCTCTGTAACTTCATCTCAAGTTTCCTTTCTGACCGTTCTATTGCTGCTGTGTTAGACGGTCACTGAAAGACGGTCACTTCTCCTAAATCTATTAACAGTGGTGTTCCTCAGGGTTCTGTCCTGTCACCCACTCTCTTCTTATTATTCATTAATCATTTTCTAAACCAAACTTCTTATCTTATCCACTCCTACGCTGATGATACCACCCTGCACTTTTTCACGTCTTTTCATAGACGTCCAACCCTTCAGGAGGTAAACATATCACGCAGGGAAGCCACAGAACACTTGACTTCTGATCTTTCTAAAATTTCTGATTGGGGCAGAGCAAACTTGGTATTGTTCAATACCTCAAAAAACTCAATTCCTCCATCTATCAACTCGACACAATCTTCCAGACAACTATCCCCTCTTCTTCAATATACTCAACTGTCCCCCTCTTCTACACAGAACATCCTCAGTCTGTCTTTTACTTATAATCTGAACTGGAAACTTCATATCTCATCTCTAGCTAAAATAGCTTCTATGAAGTTAGGTGTTCTGAGACGTCTCCACCAGTTTTTCTCACCCCCCCGCCCCAGCTGCTAACTCTGTACCATGGCCTCATCCGTCCATGTATGGAGTATGCTTCACATGTCTGGGGGGTTCCACTCATACTGCTCTTCTAGACAGGGTGGAATGAAAAGCTTTTCGTCTCATCAACTCCTCTCCTCTAATTGACTGTCTTCAGCCTCTCTCTCACCGCTGCAATGTTGCATATCTAGCTCTCTTCTACCGCTACTTTCATGCTAACTGCTCTTCTGATCTTGCTAACTGCATGCCTCCCCTCCTCCCACGGCCTCGCTGCACAAGACTTTCTTCTTTCTCTCACCCCTATTCTGTCCACCTCTCTAACGCAAGAGTTAACCATTATTCTCAATCATTCATTCCTTTCTCTGGTAAACTCTGGAACTCCCTGCCTGCTTCTGTATTTCCACCTTCCTATGACTTGAATTCCTTCAAGAGGAAGGTTTCAAGACACTTATTCATCAATTTTTTTTACCACTGCTTTGACCCTTTTATGGGTCTGGCATTTCAGTGGTCAATTTTTATTTTTTTATTATATTTCTGTTGCACTGGGCAACTGTTGCACTGGGCAAAAAAAAAAAAAAAAAAAAAAAAATATATATATATATATATATATATATATATATATATATATATATATATATATATATATATATATATATATATATATATATATATATATATATATATATATATATATATATATATATATATATATATATATATATATATATATATCAAATAAATTTCGAGTCACAGAATATGTGAGTAGGGATACAATATGTAGAAATTAAAAATATATAGTAAAATTTATTTTTATTTTCTCATTATTATACCATTGTTTTGCCTTATCGTATGTTTTCTGTTGTTATGCCCCTTGTAGGTTAGTGTTTTATTATTATTACTATTTTTTATTTATTTATTTTTTTTCATGTTGTATATGTACTTTGGATAAGTTAATTAATAATATATAAGTCATTTAGCCTTCTGAAAAAAGGTGAAACGTTGTGCAAGTAATAAATTAAGAAAACATTCCGGTGTATCACTGCTCATCTCTTCTGTAACTCGAAAAATAACTACTATCAACACACCTAGCCCAGGGAGCAACTTTGTCAAACAATTCCCTTCAAGTCGGGGGATGGTCCATACTGTTCACCATATTCAGTGGGTGCAATATATATATATATATATATATATATATATATATATATATATATATATATATATATATATATATATATATATATATATATATATATATATATATATATATATATATATATATATATATATATTAACCTTCACACATCTCATTTCTTACCTGGCGGACAAGATGAATTAGCTTAAGAAGCGGCGTGTGTGTCCGATTAGTCCATTCAGATTCTGCTGGTGTGAAAAATATACTTGCTCCCCATTCTGATTGCAGGTAACTGTTATCCTGTAATTATAACAATGCAGTGTGACTCAAGGTAGGAAAAATATATATTATAATAATCATAATTATATCATGTCTGTGGTGTTTCATCTACTATGGTTTGACCTTTTTGATTTGATCGTTTAGGCGTTGCCATTTCTGGGGATTCCCCGACCTGTGGCCATGCCAATCCTTGTTTTTTTTTTTTTTTTATGTAGGCAGGACACTGGCCAAGGGCAACAAAAATCTAATAAAAAAAAAATGCCCACTGAAATGCCAGTCCCATAAAAGGGTCAAGGCAGTGCTCAAAAATTGGTGGATAAATGTCTTGAAACCTCCCTCTTGAAGGAATTCAAGTCATAGGAAGGTGGAAATACAGAAGCAGGCAGGGAGTTCCAGAGTTTACCAGAGAAAGGGATGAATGATTGAGAATACGGGCTAACTCTTGCGTTAGAGAGGTGGACAGAATAGGGGTGAGAGAAAGAAGAAAGTCTTGTGCAGCGAGGCCGCGGAAGGAGGGGAAGCATGCAGTTAGCAAGATCAGAAGAGCAGTTAGCATGAAAATAGCGGTAGAAGACAGCTAGATATGCAACATTGCGGCGGTGAGAGAGATGCTGAAGACAGTCAGTTAGAGGAGAGGAGTTAATGAGACGAAAAGCTTTTGATTCCACCCTGTCTAGAAGAGCAGTATGAGTGGAACCACCCAGACATGTGAAGCATACTCCATACATATACGGATAAGGCCATGGTACAGAGTTAGCAGCTGGGGCGGGGGGGGGTGAGAAAAATTGGCGGAGACGTCTCAGAACACCTAACTTCATAGAAGCTGTTTTAGCTAGAGATGAGATGTGAAGTTTCCAGTTCAGATTACAAGTAAAGGACAGACCGAGGATGTTCATTGCAGAAGAGTGGGACAGTTGAGTGTCATTGAAGAAGAGGGGATAGTTGTCTGGAAGGTTGTGTCGAGTTGATAGATGGAGGAATTGAGTTTTTGAGGCATTAAACAATACCAAATTTGTTCTGCCCCAATCAGAAATTTTAGAAAGATCAGAAGTCAGGCGTTCTGTGGCTTCCCTGCGTGATATGTTTACCTCCTGAAGGGTTGGACGTCTATGAAAAGACGTGGAAAAGTGCAGGGTGGTATCATCAGCGTAGGAGTGGATAGGACAAGAAGTTTGGTTTAGAAGACCATTAATAAATAATAAGAAGAGAGTGGGTGACAGGACAGAACCCTGAGGAACACCACTGTTAATAGATTTAGGAGAAGAACAGTGACCGTCTACCACAGCAGCAATAGAACGATCAGAAATTAAACTTGAGATGATGTTACAGAGAGAAGGATAGAAACCGTAGGAGGGTAGTTTGGAAATCAAAGCTTTGTGACAGACTCTATCAAAGGCTTTTGATATGTCGAAGGCAACACCAAAAGTTTCACCAAAATCTCTAAAAGAGGATGACCAAGTCTCAGTAAGGAAAGCCAGTAAGGATCACCAGTAGAGCGGCCTTGACGGAACCCATACTGGCGATCAGATAGAAGGTTGTGAAGTGATAGATGTTTAAGAATCTTCCTGTTGAGGATAGATTCAAAAACTTTAGATAAGCAGGAAATTAAAATAATAGGACGGTAGTTTGAGGGATTAGAGCGGTCACCCTTTTTAGGAACAGGTTGAATGTAGGCAAACTTCCAGCAAGAAAGAAAGGTATATGTTGATAGACAGAACTGAAAGAGTTTGACTAGGCAAGGTGCAAGCACAGAGGCACAGTTTCGGAGAACAATAGGAGGGACCCCATCAGGTCCATAAGCCTTCCGAGGGTTTAGGCGAACGAGGGCATGGAAAACATCATTGCGAAGAATTTCAATAGGTAGCATGAAGTAGTCAGAGGGTGGAGGAGAGGGAAGAACAAGCCTAGAATCATCCAAGGTAGAGTTTTTAGCAAAGGTTTGAGCAAAGAGTTCAGCTTTGGATATAGATGTGATAGCAGTGGTGCCGCCCTCTTGTTGAAGTAGAGGTGGGAAAGAAGAAGCAAAGTTATTGGAAATATTTTTGGCTAGATGCCAGAAATCACGAAGGGAGTTAGATCTTGAAAGGTTTTGACATTTTCTGTTAATGAAGGAGTTTTTGGCTAGTTGGAGAACAGACTTGGCATGGTTCCGGGCAGAAATATAAAGTGCATGAGATTCTGGTGATGAAAAGCTTAAGTACCTTTTGTGGGCCACCTCTCTATCATGTATGCCACGAAAACAGGCTGTGTTAAACCAAGGTTTAGAAGGTTTTAGGACCAGAAAAAGAGTGAGGAATATACGCCTCCATGCCAGACACTATCACCTCTGTTATGCGCTCAGCACACAAAGACGGGCCTCTGACACGGAAGCAGTAGTCATTCCAAGGAAAATCAGCAAAATACCTCCTCAGGTCCCCCCCCAACTAGCAGAGGCAAAACGCCAGAGGCACCTTCGCTTAGGGGGATCCTGATGAGGGATTGGAGTGATAGAACAAGATAAAGATATGAGATTGTGATCGGAGGAGCCCAACGGAGAAGAAAGGGTGACAGCATAAACAGAAGGATTAGAGGTCAGGAAAAGGTCAATAATGTTGAGCGTATCTCCAAGACGGTCAGGAATACGAGTAGGGTGTTGCACCAATTGCTCTAAGTCATGGAGGATAGCAAAGTTGTAGGCTAGTTCACCAGGATGGTCAGTGAAGGGAGAGGAAAGCCAAAGCTGGTGGTGAACATTGAAGTCTCCAAGAATGGAGATCTCTGCAAAAGGGAAGAGGGTCAGAATGTGCTCCACTTTGGAAGTTAAGTAGTCAAAGAATTTCTTATAGTCAGAGGAGTTAGGAGAGTGGTATACAGCACAGACAAATTTAGTATGAGATTGACTCTGTAGTCGTAGCCAGATGGTGGAAAACTCGGAAGATTCAAGAGCGTGGGCACGAGAGCAGGTTAAGTCATTGCGCACATAAACGCAGCATCCAGCTTTGGATAGAAAATGAGGATAGAGAAAGTAGGAGGGAACAGAAAAGGGGCTACTGTCAGTTGCCTCAGACACCTGAGTTTCAGTGAGGAAAAGAAGATGAGGTTTAGAAGAGGAGAGGTGGTGTTCTACAGATTGAAAATTAGATCTTAGACCGCTAATGTTGCAGATGTTAATGAAGAAAAAGTTGAGGGGGGTGTCAAGACACTTAGGGTCGTCGACAGAAAGGCGGTCCGACCTGGGGACATTTATGGTCCCCTCCCCAGATCGGGACTCCGAGGCTGGTGTAGGAGTCGTCATGATGATTTTAAAATTTTTGGGTGAAGGGTGTGTGTGTTATCAGGTGCTTGTAGTTTTGTGTGGAGAAAGAGAGTTGTCTTTACAGGGCAGGCTGTGACTGCCCCCTTGTGTCGTGATACACAAAGGGAAACGTTCAGTGAGGTCACAGCTGGGTTTAATGATAAGTTCACAGCACCCCCTGAACAGTGCTTTAGACCTCACTGAGAGTAATTATCGTTTCGGCAGGTGTCTACTGCCTTTTCCTACTGGGTAATTATCAGATTAGAGCCTATGTGTCGCTAATAGCCTCGCTCCCCACACACCACCTCTCTCTCTCTCTCTCTCTCTCTCTCTCTCTCTCTCTCTCTCTCTCTCTCTCTCTCTCTCTCTCTCTCTCTCTCTCTCTCTCTCTCTCTCTCTCTCTCTCTCTCTCTCTCTCTCTCTCTCTCTCTCCCTCTCTCTCTCTCTCTCTCTCTGCATTTCCAATCTACATCTCATGCAAATTTCTTTCTTTCAGAGATCTATTCTTATATATGGATCATTAGAATATGAGAGAAAAAAATTAGCCGACACTGACCTCCGCCCCCCCCTCTCTCTCTCTCTCTCTCTCTCTCTCTCTCTCTCTCTCTCTCTCTCTCTCTCTCTCTCTCTCTCTCTCTCTCTCTCTCTCTCTCTCTCTCTCTCTCTCTCTCTCTCTCTCTCTCTCTCTCTCTCTCTCTCTCTCTCTCTCTCTCTCTCTCTCTCTCTCTCTCTCTCTCTCTCTCTCTCTCTCTCTCTCTCTCTCTCTCTCTCCCCCTATTAGCCTTTTCTTCCCAAAATACTTATTTACTGAATAAGTAAGTTCTTTCTCTCGGTTGTGGAAGTGAAGAAAGAGAGTGGGAGAGATCATTTCCACCCTGGTATCCTGGCACGGTCACCCGTGGAGACGTGACAACGCCTGGAGGAAACGTTGTCAAGTATTGTGGTGTTTGCAAAAAAAACAATGCAAGTATCAAAAACAAAAATTGAATAATAATAATAACAATATATATATATATATATATATATATATATATATATATATATATATATATATATATATATATATATATATATATATATATATATATATATATATATATATATATATATATATTACGCTTACCTGTTTTCGGAGCATCACAGTTTATATATACTACAACGCCATTTATTTTTCTGGCGGGAAATACCTGACAGGTGTGTCTTGGTATAAATGTGGCAGGGCCGTAGGCCGGGGAATCCCCAAAGAGGACAATGCCTAAATGCTGAATTCAAAATGGTCAGATTATAAGTTATCTAGTCACACTCTGGTGGATGAGGGGCTGTATATTGATTTCTGAAAAATGGCCATGATTTTTATTCTATATATATATATATATATATATATATATATATATATATATATATATATATATATATATATATATATATATATATATATATATATATATATATATATATATATATATATATATATATATATTTTTTTTTTTTAGATTTTCATGAGTTCTTCTTCACTATCATATTTTAAACTTGAATTTTCATTTCACTCTTCATAAATAATTTTATGTCAACTATACCACTCAATAAATAAATCAATCACCAATATGTATTTGCAAGGAAGCACCTGTGGCATTAATTTATTGGTATTTTTTTGTTTGCCATCATCTATAAGGTTCAACTTACTATGTAGCCTGTCATGTTACTATTACTCATTAAAAAATCCAATACATAAAAACGGGAAATCTAGTAATGAAATTAATCTTTCACTTGAAAGACATTTTGAAAAATAAATAAATAAATGCATTCTATGCATGACAGGTTTCTTGGAAGATTTTATCAAACACTTTTCACAAATCTTTGGCAACAGTGAAAATTTCACTAAAATCCTTAAAAGAGGAAGAACATGTCTCGATGAGGATCACCAGTAGAGCGACCACGGTGGAACCCTTACTGCGATTAGATATAACATCATGAAGTGATAGATGTATATAAAAAAATAAAAATGATGACAATGAAAATAATAAGTAAATAAAAATACAGGAAGTGAAAGTAACACGTCGAAACTGAGGTACATTGGTTACTTCTCTGAACTTTAAGGCCAGAGCATGGAAAACGTCGTTAGGATGTTTTTTTTTTTTTTTTCTATCTAGGAGGTACAACGGCCAAGGGCAACAAAATACCAAAAAGAAAAAGCTCACTGAGGCGCCAGTCCCAGAATAGGGTCTAAAGCGGTAGTAAAAAAATGAAAAAAATGAAAATTTGAAAGAATTCAAGTCATTGGGAGGTGAAAATACAGAAGCACGCAGGGAGTTACAGAGTTTGCCAGAAAAGGAATGATTGATTGAGAATACTGGTTAGTTCTTGCATTAGAGAGGTGGACAGAATAGAGTTGAGACAAAGAAGAAAGTCCTGTGCAGCGAGACCACGAGAAGAGACGAGGCATACAGTTAGCAAGATCAGAAGAGCAGTTAGCATGAACTGTTAGAGAAGATAGGGACAGATGCAACATTGCGGCGATGAGAAAGAGGCTGAAGACAGTTAGTTAAAGGAGAGGAGTTGATGAGCTGAAAAGCTTTTGATTCCACTCTATCTAAAAGAGCGGTATGAGTGGAATCCCCGCGACATGTGAAGCACAGTGGACGGATAAGGCACCTGTAAATAGTTAGCAGCTGGAGGGGAGAGTGAGAAAAACTGGCGGAGACTTCTCAGAATGCCTAACTTCATAAAAGCCTTTTTACCTAGAGATGAGATGTGAAGTTTCCAGTTTTGATTATAAGAAAAGGACAGACCAAGGATGTTCAATGTAGAAGAGGCGGACAGTTGAGTGTCATCGAAAAAGAGGGGATAGTTGTCTGGAAAGTTGTGTCGACCTGATAGAGGAGGAATTGAGTTTTTGAGGCATTGAAAAATACCAAGTTTGCTCTGCCGTAATCAGATATTTTAGATATAAGAAGTGAAGCGTTGTGTGGCTTCCCTACGTGAACTGTTTACTTCCAGAAGGGTTGGACATCTGTGAAAAGACATGGAAGAGTACGGGGTGGTATCATCAGCGTAGAAGTGGATAGGACAAGAAGTTTGGTTTGGAAGATCATTGATGAGTAATAGGAAGAGAGTGACGTGCACGACAGAACCTTGAGGATTATTAATAGATTTAGGAGAAAAACTGACCGTCTACCACAGCAAAAATACAACAAAAAAAAAAAAAACTTGAGATGAAGCTACAGAGAGAAGGATAGAATAAAATAAAAATTGAATAAGATAAGGAAATCCAGAAGATCACAAGTAGAACGGCCTTGACAGAACACATACTGGCGATCAGATAGAAGGTCGTGAAATGATAGATGCTTAAGAATCCTCATATTGAGGATAGACTAAAAAAAAACTTAAAATAGGCAAGAAAATAAAACAATAGCACGGTAGTTTGAGGGATTAGAACGGTCACGCTTTTAAGGAACAGGCTGAATGTAGGCAAAAGTCCAACAAGAAGGAAAGGTAGATGTTGACAGACATAGTTGAAAGAGTTTGACTAGGCAAGGTGCAAGCACGGAAGCACAGTTACAGAGAATAATAGAAGGGACCCTATCTAAAGCCTTCCGAGAGTTTAGGGCAGAGAGGGCATGGAAAACATCATTGCGAAGAATGAAGAGAGCGGAGAGGAAGGAACAAGCCCTGAATCGGTCAAGGTAGAGTTTTTACCAAAGGTTTCAGCGAAGAATTCAGCTTTAGAGATAGATGTGATAGCAGTAGTGCCATCTCATTGAAATAAAAGAGGGAAAGAAGGAGAAGCAAAGTTATTGAAGATATTTTTGGCTAGATGCCAGAAGTCACGAGGGGAGTTAGATCTTGAAAGATTTTAACACTTTCTATTAATAAAGTAATTTTTGGCTAGTTGGAGAACAGACTTGGCATGGTTCCGGGCTGAAATATAAAGCGCATGAGATTCTGGTGATAGAAAGCTTAAGTACCTTTTGTGGACCACCTCTGTATCATGTATAGCATGAGAACAGGCTGTGTTAAAACAAGCTTTGGAAGTTTTTAGGTCGAGAAAAAGAGTGAAGAATGTACGCCTCCAGGCCAGACACTATAACCTCTTTTATGCGCTCGGCACAAACAGATGGGTCTCTGACATGAAAGCAGTAGCTATTCTAATGAAAATCAGCAAAAGACCTCCTCAGATCCCCCCCCAGCTAGCAGAGGCAAAACGCCGCAGGCACCTCCGCTTAGGGAGATTCTGAGGAGGGATTGGAGCGATAGGACAAGATACAGATTGCGATCGGAGAAGCCCAACGAAGAAGAGAGGGTAACAACATGAGCAGATTGATTAGAGGTTAGGAAAAAGTCAAGAATGTTGAGAGTACCTTCAAGACGGTCAGAAGTATGAGTAACGTATTGGATCAATTCATCTAGGTCGTGAAGGATAGCAAAGATTAAGGATAGTTCACTAGGATGGTCAGTAAATGGAGAGAAAAGCCAAAGCTGGTGGTGAACATTGAGGTCTCCAAGAATGGAGATCTCTGCAAAAGGGAAGAGAGTAATGTGCTCCTCTTTGGAATTTAAGTAGAATTTCTTATAGTCAGAGGAGTTAGGTGATAGATATACAGCACAAACAAATTTAGTTTGAGAGTGACTCTGTAGGTGTAGCCAGATGATGGCAAACTCATAAGATTCAAGAGCGTGGGCACGAGAGGAGGTTAAGTCTTTGCACACATAAACGTAACATCCAGCTTTGGAATGAAAAAGAGGATTCAAAAGTATGAGGGAACAGAAAAGGGGCTACTGTCAGTTGCTTCAGACACCTGTGTTTCAGCGAGGAAAAGAAGATGAGGTTTAGTAGAGGAGAGGTGGTGTCCTATAGATTAAAAATTAGATCTAAGACCGCCCATGTTGCAGAAGCTAATGAAGAAAAATTTGAGCGAGGGTGTCAAGATAGTTAGGGGCGATAAATGAAGAGGAGTCTGACCTGAGGACATTTGTGGTCCCCTTCCCAGATATGGACTCTGAGGCTGGTGTAGGAGTCGCCATGATAATTCTGAATTTTGAGTGAAGGGTGTGAGTGTTATTAGGTGTATGTATTTTATTCTATTAAGGAAGAGACTTGTCTTTAGAGGGCAGGCTGTGACTTTTCCCTTGTGTTGTGAGACACAAAGGGAAACGTTCAGTGAGGTAATGGCTGCATTTAATGATAAGTTCAGAACAACCCCTGATCCAGTGCTTTAGACCTCACTAGGAATAATTAACGTTTAGGGAGGTGGTTACTGCCTCCTTCTCTTTATATATTTAATCAGTTATTTATAGATGGTGTACAATACATACTCGTATATGACATAATATATATACATGTAAATGACAGCTCTCTGATTAAATTTGTCTCATTCAGAAAAATCATCAGTGTGTCGATCACATCCACATGCTCATCACCCAAAAAAAGGGTGGTCTGTATTAGCGGAAGGCAGCGACCTCGGCAGTAAGCTGCCAAGGGGCGCTTCTCCTCCCGATAACGCACACAGTGAAGCAGAAAGTGGTCAACAGATAAGGTAACATTAGATGAGGTACGTCGTAGTGGGAAGGAGATGTATAGGAACATAAATGTAGGTAAGGTACAGCCCATCCTGAGGTGTGCGAGGACCACCTTCTCTCGCCTTGTGGGGCGACAGGAGGAGACTCACTCGCCCAGGATGGGTCTGATGGAATGAAGGTGCAGGTTGTCCCAGTGACTATGCCATAGTAATTTTACTGATGATTTAACAACTGAGAGACATGACTACAGATCCCGACGGAGGTTCCACGCTCCATCGAGCTCTGCAGTAGACTTAGCCAGCAAGTCATTCCCGCGTATACTTGAATGTCCAGTCACCCAAATCAATGATTTAGAACATGAATCCATTTTATTAATGATGTTACCCTTGATTTGAGTCCGAAAAAATATAACAATTGAATGATGAGGTGCATTTAATGCATATTCTATGGCCTAATCAAGAGCAAAAGTTTCCAAGAAAGCACCGATGTATGGGAAAGAATTTTGAACTTGAGGGCACACTCATACGACCATACACTTGGACCCACACATTCATCTGTCTCGGAGCCGTTTTGTCTAGAGATGCAGGGATGAAGGGAGGCCAGCGATGAGGGCCCGGAAATGTTGAGGGAGCTACTCCTCATTAACGACACCCTTCTTTCCCCTGAGCCAGTTGATGGTGAAAGTGGTGATGGGATGTTTCCAGGGGGAAAGAGTGGGTCGTCGTCTAGTCCGATGCTCGTGTCGGACTGTCGGCATGTCGTGTCGGCATGTTGGAATCTTGCATCGGGTGGACGGCGGACCGAATTGAAGAGATGGTGGTGCTACCATAAAATCTGCTTGGTGTGATACCGTAGGGAGCCTTTTGGGCTGCTTTAATTCCTATAGAATAAAAGAGCGTCTTGTCGGATGTTCAGTGATGCACCTCCATCTGCGCCACACGAGCGCAGCGCAGGGCTCCAAGAAAAATTCGCACACATTCTGAAAATTATTTCCTCAGTGTTGGCTCCGACGCAAACACATACACTGGTGAGCCATAGTCTAGGTAAGAATTAATGAAGGACTTATACACCAATAGTACAGATTTTCTGACTGTTCCCCATGAGATATCAAAGGTACTTGAGAACATTGATTTTTTTTTTATTATTTATTTATTTATTCTTTTTTTTTATCTACTGGCTTTAAAATTTTATTAGGTACGTTATGTTTAGGAAAAACAACATTGATACACTTAGGAACGCAAAACTTAAATCCCCACAGAGAGGCGCAATGTTGGACGGAATCAGGAGCACCTTGAACCCGAACTGCCAAGAAGCGTACGTTAGGCGAGGAGTGTCAGAGCACACAGTCGTCACCGTAGAGTGAGTATTTAAAATTCCTGGGGACGGGAGTTGGTGACAAAATATCAGTAATCATAATACAAAATAAAATGGGAGTAAGAACACTATTCTGTTGCACCCCATTTTTTGGACAAAGACGTCCGAAATTACGTTGCAAGGAACCTTTACAGAGAATGTTCTATCTTGAAAGAAAAAAAAAATTAACAGAAATTAGCAAGTCACCTCTGAAGCTGTGAGGGCAGAGTTTTATGAGGATACTGTGTCGCCATGTTATGTCGAGGATTTTGTGGATGTCCAAGAACACTCCGATCTTGAATTCTTTTTTGGCAAATGCCTCTGAAATGCAATACTCCAGGTTTGTTAGGTGATCCATCGTGCCTAGATACATCTAAAATCCGACTGCTGATCACCTAACAAACCCTTTGATTCTAAATCAAAAGTCAGGCTTTTCTTTATCAAACGTTCCATGACCTTACTTGAGTGTACTAGGACAAAACGTAATAAGGTCAGTAAGGCATCGAGTTTTTTGGGAGGACTGGGATGACGTGAGCAAAGTGCCAGGAGTGGGGGAAGGTGTGGATGGTCCAGAGTCTATTGTAAAGATGTAATAATTTTGCAAGGGAATGGTGGTTGAGATGTTGCAACATACTGTATGAAATATTGCCTGGAAGGGGATTAAAGCCTTTACAGAATTTCATGGCAAAGAGTAGTATATATATATGGCAATGCCGTGTCCCTCATATCTTCTATACAGATGGTAATATTATAGCACTGCAGGATCAGGCTAATTACCATCCTGTAGTCTCGTCTCCTGTAGATAAATAACGGATGGCCTGTGTATGTTCACTAAAAATGACAAATATGGATCTTTATTCCGAATACTTCTACAGATTTACTGTAACACCTTGAACATTATGGCTCAAGAGTTGTGGTGGTTGCCGTATTTCTTAGTCCTTTTGCGCTATGAGGCACTGCCGGGGAACTCTCCCTTTGTTCAGTTGTGACGTTCATAGATTAATCAATTGTTAACTCCCCAGAGCTTGCCGAGAGGGAGCGAGGAGCGTGAGAACCCCTCCTCGAGAGCGCGGGAGTAAGAACGGCATGAGAAAAGCCCTTACGTTCTATTTTTGTGAAATTAAATTTTTCAACTTGTCAGACTTTTCATTCTAACTGGTAGTATAAATAGCAGACAGATATGGAGAAGATAGACAGGTAAGGTAGAAGTAGATGCACATTGAGAAGTGGTAGAGGTGAAGGTTGAGGGTGAGGCTATGGTGGTAGATGCGGCGGACGGCAGATCAGTCTGAATTTTTACAGCGGAAATCTTTGGCTGAACTCGTACCGTTGAGGCGTGTGAGACGTTTGAAGAAAGCGCGGCTTGCGTCTGCTTCACTCGCATCCTCGCCTTATAGTAAGATATTCCCTCATTAGCCTTTAACTGTGCAGACCTCTTTCTCTTCTTTCCACGCGTGGCAATCGCGTGAGAAAGTAGAGTGAGAACCCTCACAAATACGGCACTTCTCTACCAAAGACATACACCGTTCCACCATATGACCCTCTCCAGCACATATACCACAGTAAGAGTGCGGAGAACGACAAGCGTTACCATAATGATCGTAAAGCCGGCACTTCCAACAACGGAGAAGATTCGGAATCTAGGGGCTAACGGGAACCGGATCGCATTCAACATAAACCCTCCCTGCCAACTTAACAAAACTAAATTACTGAGGCCATGGTCCTTCTGATACTGTCATCTATTTTAGTAATTGTTCTCGATTCCATGACATCCTAGTCAGCCATGCAATCGACAACATCAGTTGGTTTCATGTCCACAAAATGACAAAAAAAAAAAAAAAAAAATTGAGAGTGACGTAGGTGCCTTTGCTGGGGACAATCAAAAGTCAGGCACTCAAAAGTCATTGGTCATTGTCCTTCCTCCCTCTTGACAGGTAAGATGATGCGGTTGTGTCAAGCATGGAGGGGGTTACATCTCCCTCCTACAGGAGGAGAGAGAAACACAAGGATGAGGAGGTCAAGGAGGAGTTTCCTAATGTCAGATTGTCCTGCTAAACAACTCTAGACGGTATTAATTCAGTCAGTCGCTCACTGAGGCGGATCCTCCGTATGTAGAAGAGGAAAGACAATCAGATTCCGTGACAACAGACACGTTCTGTTGTCGCTAAGGAAGGGGTGGTAACAATGCAAAACTAAGTGAAAGAGACACTGGAATACTTAACTTTATTTAACTAGGCCTAAGCCTGGAAGGCGTAAAAAATCCACACCTAAGAGAAAGAAAGACAGAGGGGACAGGACACGTGTTTCCAGCAAGGTGTCTGGGCTCAGTTTTGTTGAGTCTTTTATTTATTTATTTATTTATTTTATTTTATTTATTTATTTATTTATTTTTTGGCCATAGCCTTAACATGGGCATTAGGTCATTTCTATATAGTTTATTTGTAGTAATAAAAAAAATGTATATTTATTGAATATTTACCTTATGTTTTCTTTTCTTTTCACAAAATATACATTACAATACTTACACATTCATTCCTTCAGTCATATTGAGATCGCGCAGTATACGATTTATACACAGTTTCATACTTCCATTTACATGTTGTATCAATTTACATACATAACATATAATTCATATAATTTATGTGGCATAATATATACATGTAAATCACAGCTCTCTGATCAAATTGGTCTCAGTCAGGAAAATCATCAGTCTATTGACCACATCCAGGTGTTCATCACCCAAAAGGGTCTGCGCTAGCGGAAGGCCGCTGACGCAGCAGTAGCCTGCCAAGCGTCGCCTCTCCTCCCGATAACGCACACAGTGAAGCAAGATGTGTTCAGTAGAGAGGGTAACGTTAAAGGTGGTACATTGTGGTGGAAAAGTATTGGCTATGTAGGGGTGCATACGTATGTGTAGGGAGGGTGCATCCCATGCTGAGGCGTGTGAGGCGTGTAAATTTTATTTGTATCCGTGTGACCGACTCTATTGCCGGAATGGCTGACAGAGTACGAAAAAATTACACTTGAATGATGAAGTGAGTTTAATGCATAACCTATGGCCTTATCAATAGCAAAATATTTCAACAGAAAACACCGATGTATGGATAGGCAATCGGAACCTGAGGACACACTCACACGACCACACACTTCTACCCACCCATTCATCCGTCTTGGAGCCGTCAGTGTTTTTTTCAAAGATGTAGGGATGGAGGGATGTCAGCGACAGGGGACCGGAAGTGTTAGTGGAGCTCCGGCTCAGTAACGACAGTCTTCTCTCCCGGTAGCCAGTTGATAGTGATGGTGGTGGTGAGACATTTCCAGAGTGGAAGAGTCAGCAGCACGAGCACGTCCGCGCGCCGTCTTGTTGGACGCCGGTGAGCTGGCAGAGCGTATACATTCTTTAAGCAGCTGGAAGGCGGACTGTATTGTGGAGGTGATGAAACTGCCGTATAATTCTGCTTGATGTGTTACCGAAGGAAGCCTTCTGATCTGTTTTATCCCAAGGGATAAAAGGAGGCCATCGCGTCGAATGTGCAGTGGTGGTATGTTGGCCTCAACCTCCATCCGCGCCACATGAGTGCAGCACAGGGTTTCAAGACACATTTGCACACATTCATTCTGTAATATATCCATCCTCCACAGAGTTGATTTCGACGCAAACGCATACTGCGGTGAGCCACGGTGAGACCGAATTAATGGCTTGTACACCATTAATAAAGATTTTCTCTCTGTTCCCTATGAGGTACCAAAAAATATTTGAGAACATTGTATTTTTTACTACAACTTTACTGAATTTACTGAATTTATAAACGGTATCAGATTGCCTTGAAGAGTTAATTGCAAATCCGGTACGCTACATATAATGAAACAACACCGATACACTTAAGAATAGAAAACTTATATCCCTACAGAGAGGCCCAGTGCTGGAGGAAGTCAAAGTAGCTTGAATCCGCCCCGCCGAGAACTGTACGTTAGGGCAGGAGTGCCACAACACACAGTCGTCAGCGTTCGGTGATTATTTAAGATCCTTGGAGACGGGAGTTGTCGACATAATATCATTAATTGTAATACAAAATGAAATGAGACTAAAAACACTACCTTGTGGCACCCCATTTTCCTAGACGAAAACGTCAGAGATTACGTTACCAGGAAGGCTTACATAGAATGTTCTGTCCTGAAGAAAGTTATAAACAAAAATGGGCAAGTTACCTCTGAAGCCGTGAGCTGAGGGTTTCATGAGGATACCGTGTCGCCATGCCATGTGGAAGGCTTCGTGGATGTCCAGAAATATCTCTATCATGTGCTCATTTTTGGAAAATGGCTCTGAAATGTAATGCTCCTTGTTTGTTAGGAAATCCATCGTACCTCGGTAGTTCCAAAAACCCGACTGCTGATCACCCAACAAACCCTTCGCTTCTAAAATAAAAAGCAGCCTTCATTTTATCATACGTTCCATGACCTTATATAGACAGCTCGTGAACGCAATAGGGTGAAACGCAGTGAAATCCGTAAAGCGTCCAGTCTTTTTGGGGATTGGTATGATGTGAGCAAAGTGCCAGGAGTTAGGAAAGGTGTGGGTGGTTCATATTCTATTATAGAGGAGTAATAATTTTGAAAGATAATGTAGGCCAATATGTCGCAACATACTGTAGGAAATATTCTCTGGACCGATACTGGAACTTTTGCGGGATGTCAGAGTAAGGAGGAATTCATCCAACGTAAGCTCTGTGTTGTAGTCTGAGTTTGTGCCTCCCGTGGCAAAGTTTGGGACACTGAGTTCCACTGCCTCTTTATGGGGAAGGAAGGAAGGGTCATAGTATCTGGTACTACTGGTTTGGTGACAATGCTGGGCTCTTGTGCTGGCGATGGTTGCTTGGTTGTCTATTATATTATTACTGACTTTCAAAGTTGTAATTGGAATGTATTTTTTTTTTCTTTTTTATCTAATATATGAGTGATTTTCCAAACTTGTGATAGTGGGGTTGTACGGTTGACTTGAACTCTCAGAATGAGTTTCTCTTAGCATCGCGAATGACTACAATGTGAGTGGTTTTCCAGACCTGTGACATTAGGGAAGGGGGGGAGGAATGGTGCGTTTGACTCGATGTAAACTAAATGAGTCTAAATGCTTTTTTCTTAGCATTACGGATGACTCTCCTTGTCTGAGCCATTGCCTTTTTGTAGGCTATGAAGTTTACTTGACTAAGCTGGTAGCTGAAATATCTGTATCATCTCTTGCGCTCACGAAGTGCTTATCGGGAATCCGTTGTCCACCGGAACTCACGAATCGGCGGCATGTAATATGGATTGTGTTGCGTTCCTGACCATAGTGGCAATATCCTCGCCAGATATATCTATGTCGGCAATCACACGGAAGGCTGCTTAGTCTGCTCACTTGAAGTTAAACTTGGGAGGGTGGAGATGGGCGGGAGGTAGCGTGCATAAGAGATGCAGATGGGTAGGTTGTCTCTTACATGGGAGTCGTTGATAACTTACCAGGAGAAGTCAGGGAGTATATTTAGCGAGATCAAAGACAGATCGATGGCATGCGCGTTACCGGTCCGATAATTCACACGAGTCGTACTTCCATCGTTCAGAAGAGAGAGTGTGCAATACTCTGTTAACCATCCGCTCTCCACATACACTTGACCTCTCTCTTCCCCATTATTGATGATGGGCGTTGAAGTCGCCCAGAACTACCCTGTTGCCGGTAAGCTGGTTAATCAGTGATGTAATGTCACTATCAACAATGGTGGCACTGGAAGGCAGATAGACGAAACAAATAGACCAATACGTGTCGTTGAATCTCAACCCGTATGCGACAGCTTCCAGAGGTGTATTCAACGTCAATTCTGTCTGTGTCAGTGTTTTGTGTATGTATAAGGAAACGCCGTGTCCCTCATATCTTCTATACAGATGGTAGTGTTTTAGCCCTGCGGGATCAGGCTGATCCTGAAGTCTCGTCTTCTGTAGATAAATAACCGAAGGCTTGTGTATATTCACTAAAAGTGACAAATATGGATCTTTATTCTGAATACTTCTACAGCTCCTCTTTAGCACCTTGAACATTATGGCTTAAAAGTTGCGGTTGTGGCCGTGTTTCTTAGTCCTTTTGCGCTCTGAGGTGCTGCCGGAGGAATTTCCCCGGCCCTTGCTGGTGGTAACATCCATAGATTCATCAGCTGTTAATTCCCCTGAGCTGGTCGAGAGGGAGCGAGCGTGAGAACACCTCCTCGAGGGTGTGGGAGCAGAGACAACATGAGAGGGACGTTGGCGTTCAAGTTTTGTAAAATTTAAATTATTGAACTTGTCGTTCTTTTCATTCTTACTGGGAGTAGTAGAAAAAGCAGACAGATATGGAGATGAGGAAGTGATAGAAGTGGAGGCGTTGATAGTAGCAGATATAGATTTAGAAGTTGGAGAAGCAGAAGTTGAGATGAGGCTTTGGTGGCAGATGCGGCTGGTGGTGGATCAGCTTGGATGGTTATAGTGTACATCTTGGGCTGAACCATTGCTGTTGAGGCGTATTCTCTCAAAACATTTGAAGCAGGCATGGCCTGTGTCTGCTTCACTCGCATCCTCGTCTCATAATAAGAGATTCCCCTCAGTAGTCTTAACTATGCAGACCTTTTTCTCTACTTTTCACTCGGGGCAGTCGCGTGAGAAAGTGGAGTGAGCATTCTCACAGTTACGACACTTCCTACGAAAGACGTGCACTGTTCCACCATATGACCCTCTCCACCACATCTACCGTAGTAAGCGTCAGAAGAACGACAAGCGTTTCCATAGTGATCTCTAATCCTTCTGCTTATGCTGTCACCCTCTCTTCTTCGTTGGGCTCCTCCGATCACATTCTCATATCTGTATCTTGTCCTATCGCTGCAATCCCTCCTCAGGATCACCTAAGTGGATCCTAAGGAGAGATTGCAGCGAAAGCTGGCACTTGAAATAGCAGATAGGATACGGAATGTAAGGACCTAACGGGAACCGATACGTGCCCAACATAAACCCTCTAAAAGGTGAAAATTACTGAGGCCGCGCTCCTTCTGGTATCGCTGACCATTTTAGTGGTTTTTCCTAGCTTCATTGACATCTAATCAGCCATGCAATCGACGATCTCAGTCAGTTCCATGTCCACAAAATCGCGGTGGGCGACTACCGGACAAAGATTGAATTGGCACCAGAATTGAACCCTTGATCTCGATTTCATGGATTTCATGGAGCTTTAAGAGTGACTTGACGACCAGAATTGAACCCTTGATCTCGATGTCATGAATGAACCGGAACTTTAAGAGTGACTTGACGACTTACGTTAAGGTTCTGAACCAGCAAGTCTCCACTGGCAAGTTTCTTGACCTTTACGACAATACCAATATTGCAATCTATAACTATAAATATATATATATATATATATATATATATATATATATATATATATATATATATATATATATATATATATATATATATATATATATATATATATATATATATATATATATATATATATATAGTAAAGAGGCAGGTGTTGGTCTTCGAGTAGAGTCACATATGTTACTTTATTGGGATCAATTAACAGTCTGGCACTCGGTGGGATCGTGGGTCAATGTCCTTCTTCCCTCTTGATGGGGGAGAGGAGGAGGGTCCGTCAGGCACGGAGGGGGGGCGGTTTACCCCCCGTCCTCCTACAGGAGGAGAGCTGGACACAAATGATTTGGGAGGACGTCAGGGATGAGTTTTCCTACTGTCAGATTGTCTTGCCAAACCACTCTACGGGGACCGGACGATGTCAGTTCCCCTTAAAAGCATGCTCACTAAGGCGGATCCTCCGTAGGTGGAGAGGAAAGATAATCTGACCACGTGCCAACAGACACTTACTGTTTCTGCTAAAGAGAGGAAAGTGACAGTGCAAAACTCAGAATTAGGAACAGTAGACACCTAACTTTATTTACCTAAATCTAAGCTTGTAGGGCTGCCAAAAAAATCAATACAGAGGTGGTAGAGGACTGGGCGACAGACCTGTAGTGCGCACGCATGGTGTCTTGGCTCAGTCTAGTTGAGTTGAAGAAGATAGACAGTTGAGACAAAAGCAGATAAAGTGGGGAAATATAGGTTGGATGAAATATGAAATATAGTGGAAGGATTAAAAGTTGGTGGGCAAACCGCTTTGGTTAGTTTATTCACTGAATATATATATATATATATATATATATATATATATATATATATATATATATATATATATATATATATATATATATATATATATATATATATATATATATATATATATATATATATATATATATATATATACATATTTAATTGGCCAGTTAAGTTTAAGAAACGCACTTAACATATTATTTTATGCAGAAATATCAATTATTTATGTATTTACATATGTCGGACATGAATATGACGAAACGCTATGATCATACATCACAATGTAATGAATCTGTACAAAAATAAAAATTATTTCTTAAGTTAGAATACAGATAAATGTGTATAATTGAGAATATTTTTTTTTGCTTGAGTCTGGCCTGGAAATCAAACGAAAGGAAACGGTGGATATCCATCCACTGTTTTCTGCTACAACGATCACTACAAGGCCCGCCGTCGCCGTCGCAGCCGCCGCTGACCCATCACCGCCACCACAGTCATAAACTCCGCGACCTGTAGCTGCCATCAATACCGCGGCTGCTGACAGAGTCACCACCGAAGCAGTCACCGCCTCCCTTGCCACAGCTATCACTTCTGGCGCGACCTGGCACTGGCCAACAAGTTGCTGCTGTCAGGCACCTCTCCCACTCTGTGCTACCCTCCAGTCCAGTGCTTCTCCCGTGGATTTACAGTGCATTCCATCCGTGGATTTACAGTTTTTCTCCCGTGGATTTGCAGTTCCTCCCGTGAATTTGCAGTTCTTTCCGTGGATTTACAATGGCTTTCTCCCGTGGATTTACAGTGTTTCTCCGGTGGATATACAGTGACAGATTTCCAGCTTGTGACTTCTGCCTCCAACCTCACCCTCGTCATAACTGACACTAATACTGCCACCCACGTTGCTACTGCAGTAGCCTTGATATCCCCCACATTATGCAGCCAGGACCCATCCATGCGGTTCTCCATCCTAAAATGTGGCTTCAGAAGTTTTCGCAACATCAACAGCCTCACCAAATTCACTAATGCAGAAAGTCTGCTGCCACCTGACGTCTTCTCCTAAGTCTCTGACGTCATCAGTTCTGCCTCCAGCTCTGACACACCTTACGAAGGCCTCAAGGCCGCAGTATTAAAAAGCATATAATCTTCAGTAGCTGCCCGTCTCCGTGAGCTTCTTTCCAAGGAAGAACCATGTGGTGAGAAGCCCTCACACCTGTTCCGCCGTATGAAACAATTGTTTGGGGACAAGTTCCAGTCTTTCGACCCCGACTTGTTTATGCAGCTGTTCTACCAGCGCTTGCTTCCTACCGTCGAACGCGGCGGCCTCTTCAACATCAAAGGCAAGTTGACACCAGAGGAGCACGCCAGTTTTGCCGACGACTCCATGGGAACTCCTTCACTGGACCAGGTCTTTCCAGTTGCCTCCATCACACCACGGCAAGAAATACCATTAGTGGCGCAACTAGCTGAGCTCGTTTCCCACTTCACAGTAGAAGCAACCTAAAACAGCAACTTTATCAGCGTTGCCGCTTCTTCACCAAACACTGCTATCAATCCCGGCAACGTTCAAGAAGCACCTTAAGATACGCCACTGGAATTTGTTAGTACTAAAAAAGATAAGGGAACAAGGCCATCAAGTGCCGCACTCCTTGTAACTATAAGACGTCAAACACCAACATCGAGCACTAGAGCAGCATGGTGCTAGCCACTCTCCTTCATCTGCGCTGTTCCACATCTACGACCGCCTATCCCAGATCAAGTTCCTGGTTGACACCGGCGCAGACGTAATCGTCTTTCCTGCGTCAGCCAGCCAATGTTTCCCACCTCCTGCCCTACACCTCTACGCCGCCAACAGTACTTAAATACCAGTATACTCGCGACGGACTGTGCAGCTGGATCTCAACCTTCCTCGCTGCTATGATTGGACGTTCTAAGTAGGAAACGTGTCACAAACTATTCTAGGCGCCGACTTCCTCAGACATTACAAACTGATGGTTGATGTGAGAGGTAGGAAGTTGGTCGACACCTCACAGCTTTCTTCACTAAGGCACAGGCAACACATAGTAGCAGCACACGCCTCTCTGTCATCCACCAGTTTGCTGACCTCCTCAAGACCTTCCCCATGCTGACACAGCCTTACTCTCCCATCATGACAGTGAAGCATCATGTGATGCATCACAAAGAAACAAAAGGACAACCAGTACATGCCAAGGCGCTACAAGGAGGCGAAGGCTGAATTCAAGTCTCCAATGCATGAAGGCGGCGTCGGACCCACCAGCAGCAACTAATCGTCAGCTTTGCACATTGTCCCTAAGAAAATCAGAGGCATGAGTCCTTGTGAAGACTACCGTGCCCTCAACTCACGCACTGTGCAAGATATGTATCCAATGCCAAATATTTGTTTTTCTTTTTTTTATGTACGAGGGTCACTGCCCAAGGAAAACAAAAAAAAAAAAAACGGAAAAAAAATCCCACTGAGGTTCCAGTCCAACAAAGAGATGTCAAGAGAATTATCGAAAATAGAAGGATAAGTGTCTTTAAACCTTCCTCTTGAAAGAGTTCAAGTCATAAGAAGAAGGAACTACGGCACCAGGTAAGGAATTTTGGAGTTTATCAAAGAAAGGGGTGAATGACTGATATTACTGGATAATTCTTGCATTAGAGAGATGGACAGAATACGGATAAGAGAAAGAAGAAAGTTTTGTGCAGCAAGGCCGCGGGAGGAGGGGAGGCATACATTTAGCAGGATCAGAAGAGTAGTTAGCGTGAAAATAACGGTAGAAGATAGCAAGAAATGCAACATTGCAGCGATAAGAAAGAGGGTGAAGACAGTCAGTTAGAGGAGAAGAATTGATATGACGAAAAGCTTTTAATTCCACCCTATCTAAAATGGCTTTATGAGTGGAACCCTTCCCCATACATGTGAAGCATACTCTAAACACAGACGGATAAGGCCCCTGTACAGCTGGGGGGTGAGAAAAACTGGCAGAAACGACTCAGAACGTCTAACTTCTTAGAGGCTGTTTTAGACAGAGATGAGATGTGAAGTTATCAGTTTAGATTATAAAGAAAGGACAGTCCAAGGATGTTCATTGTAGAAAAGGGGGGCAGTTGATTGTCAATAAAGAAGAGAGGATAGTTGTCTGGAGGGTTGTGTCGAGAGACCTCACTGCGTTAAGTATTTATGTAAAAGGAGGACTAGACGTCGACGAAAAGACGTGGAAAAGGGTAAGGTGGTATCCTTAACGTAGGAGTAAGGAAGAAAAGAAATTTGGTTTAGAGGATCATTGATGAATATTGGTAAGAGAGTGGGTGACAGGACAGAACCCTAAGGAACACCACTGTTAATAGATTTACGAGAAGAACAGTGGACATCTATTTGAGCAGCAATAGAACGGTCAGAAAGGAAACGTAAGATAAAGTTACAGAGAAAAGGTTAGAAGCCGTAAAAGGGTAGTTTGGAAATCAAAGCTTTGTGCCAGACTCTTATCAAAAGCTTTATATGTCTAAGACAACAGCAAAAGCAAAAAAGTATGACCAAGAATCAGTAAAGAAAGCCAGAATATCACCAATAGAGAGGGTTTGATGGAAACCATACTGATGAATAGATATAAGGTTGTTAAATAATAAATGTTTATGATTCTTCTTTGTTTTTTTATGTAGAAGGGACACTGGCACACGGCAACATAATACTGAAATACCAGTCCAAGAAAAGAGTCCAAATCGATAGTCAAATATTGAAGGATAAGTGTTTTGAAGCCTCCTTCTTGAGGGAATTCAAGTCATAAGAAGGTGGAAATACAGAATACTAGAAGAGCGGTATGAGTGAAACCCCTCCAGACATGTGAAACATACTCCATACATGGACAGCTAAGGCCCTTGTACAGGGTTTGCAGCTGGGGGAGTGAGAAAAACTGGCGGAGACGTCTCAGAACGCTAAACTTCATAGAAGCTGTTTTAGCTAGAGATGAGATGTGAAGTTTCTAGTTCAGATTATAAGTAAAGGACAGACCGAGGATGTTCAGTGTAGAAGAGGGGGACAGTTGAGTGTCATTAAAGAAGAAGGGATCGTTGTCTGAAAGGTTGTGTCGAATAGATAGATGGAGTAAATCATTATTTTTTTTTTTTTTCAGGCAGTGAACAATACCAAGTTTTCTCTGCCCAATCAGAAATTTCAAAAAGATCATAAGTCAAGCGTTCTGTGGCTTCCGTGCGTTAAATATTTACTTCCTGAAGGGTTGGAAGTCCATGAAAAGACGTGGAAAAGTGCAGGGTGGCTCCATCAGTGTAGGAGTGGATAGAACAAAAACTTTGGTTTAGAAGGTCATTGATGAATAATAAGAAGAGACAGGGTGACAGGACAGAACCCTGAGGAGCACCACTGTTAATAGATTTAGGAGAAGAACAGTGACCGTCTACCACAGCAGCAATAGAACGGTCAGAAAGAAAACTTGAGATGAAGTTAGAGAGAGAAGGATAGAAGCCATAGGAGGGTAGTTTGGAAATCAAACATTATGCCAGACTCTATCAGAAGCTTTTGATATTTTTTTTTTATGTAGGAAGGATACTGGCCAAGGGCAACAAAAATCTAATAAAAAAAATGCCCACTGAAATGCCAGTCACATAAAAGGGTCAAGGCAATGATCAAAAATTGGTGGATAAGTGTCTTGAAACCTCCCTCTTGAAGGAATTCAAGGAAGGTGGAAATACAGAAGCAGGCAGGGAGTTCCAAAGTTTACCAGAGAAAGGGATGAATGATTGAGAATACTGGTTAACTCTTGCGTTAGAGAGGTGGACAGAATAGGGATGGGAGAAAGAAGGAAGTCTTGTGCAGCGAGGCCGCGGAAGGAGGGGAGGCATGCAGTTAGCAAGATCAGAAGAGGAGTTAGCATGAAAATAGCGGTAGAAGACAGCTAGAGATGCAACATTGCGGCGGTGAGAGAGAGGCTGAAGACAGTCAGTTAGAGGAGAGGAGTTGATGAGACGAAAAGCTTTTGATTCCACCCTGTCTAGAAGAGCAGTAGGAGTGGAACCGCCCCAGACATGTGAAGCATACTCCATACATGGATGGATAAGGCCCTTGTACAGAGTTAGCAGCTGGGGGGGTGAGAAAAACTGGCGGAGACGTTTCAGAACACCTAACTTCATAGAGGCTGTTTTAGCTAGAGATGAGATGTGAAGTTTCCAGTTCAGATTATAAGTAAAGGACAGACCGAGAATGTTCAGTGTAAAAGAGGGGGACAGTTGAGTGTCACTGAAGAAGAGGGGATAGTTGTCTGGAAGGTTGTGTCGAGTTGATAAATGGAGGAATTGAGTTTTTGAGGCATTGAACAATACCAAGTTTGCTCTGCCCCAATCAGAAATTTTAGAAAGATCAGAAGTCAGGCGTTCTGTGGCTTTAGAAGATCATTAATGAATAATAAGAAAAGAGTGGGTGACAGGACAGAACCCTGAGGAACACCACTGTTAATAGATTTAGGAGAAGAACAGTGACCGTCTACCACAGTAGCAACAGAACGGTCAGAAAGGAAACTTGAGATGAAGTTACTGAGAGAAGGATAGAAACCGTAGGAGGGTAGTTTGGAAATCAAAGCTTTGTGCCAGACTCTATCAAAGGCTTCTGATATGTCCAAGGCAACACCAAAATTTTCACCAAAATCTCTAAAAGAGGATGACCAGGACTCAGTAAGAAAGGCCAGAAGATCACCAGTAGAGCGGCCTTGACGGAATTCATACTGGCGATCAGATAGAAGGTTGTGAAGTGATAGATGTTTAAGAATCTTCCTGTTGAGGATAGATTCAAAAACTTTAGATAAGCAGGAAATTAAAGCAATAGGACGGTAGTTTGAGGGATTAGAGCGGTCACCCTTTTTAGGAACAAGTTGAATGTAGGCAAACTTCCAGCAAGAAGGAAAGGTAGATGTTGACAGACAGAGCTGAAAGAGTTTGACTAAGCAAGGTGCAAGCACAGAGGCACAGTTTCGGAGAACAATAGGAGGGACCCCATCAGGATCATAAGCCTTCCGAGGGTTTAGGCCAGCGAGGGCATGGAAAACATCATTGCGAAGAATTTTGATAGGTGGCATGAAGTAGTCACAGGGTGGAGGAGAGGGAGGAACAAGCCCAGAATCGTCCAAGGTAGAGTTTTTAGCAAAGGTTTGAGCAAAGAGTTCAGCTTTAGAAATAGATGTGATAGCAGTGGTGCCATCTGGTTGCAGTAGAGGAGGGAAAGAAGAAGAAGCAAAGTTATTGGAGATATTTTTGGCTAGATGCCAGAAATCACAAGGGGAGTTAGATCTTGAAAGGTTTTGACATTTTCTGTTAATGAAGGAGTTTTTGGCTAGTTGAAGAACAGACTTGGCATGGTTCCGGGCAGAAATATAAAGTGCATGAGATTCTGTTGATGGAAGGCTTAAGTACCTTTTGTGGGCCACCTCTCTATGATGTATAGCACGAGAACAAGCTGTGTTAAACCAAGGTTTAGAAGGTTTAGGACGAGAAAAAGAGTGAGGAATGTACGCCTCCATGCCAGACACTATCACCTCTGTTATGCGCTCAGCACACAAAGACGGGTCTCTGACACGGAAGCAGTAGTCATTCCAAGGAAAATCAGCAAAATACCTCCTAAGGTCCCCCCAACTAGCAGAGGCAAAACGCCAGAGGCACCTTCCCTTAGGGGGATCCTGAGGAGGGATTGGAGTGATAGGACAAGATAAAGATATGAGATTGTGATCGGAGGAGCCCAACGGAGAAGAAAGGGTGACAGCATAAGCAGAAGGATTAGAGGTCAGGAAAAGGTCAAGAATGTTGGGCGTATCTCCAAGACGGTCAGGAATACGAGTAGGATGTTGCACCAATTGCTCTAGGTCATGGATGATAGCAAAGTTGTAGGCTAGTTCACCAGGATGGTCAGTGAAGGGAGAGGATAACCAAAGGTGGTGGTGAACATTGAAGTCTTCAAGAATGGAGATCTCTGCAAAAGGGAAGAGGGCCAGAATGTGCTCCACTTTGGAAGTTAAGTATTCAAAGAATTTCTTATAGTCAGAGGAGTTAGGAGAGAGGTATACAGCACAGATAAATTTAGTATGAGAGTGACTCTGTAGTCGTAACCAGATGGTGGAAAACTCGGAAGATTCAAGAGCGTGGGCTCGAGAGCAGGTTAAGTCATTGCGCACATAAGCACAGCATCCAGCTTTGGATCGAAAGTGAGGATAGAGAAAGTAGGAGGGAACAGAAAAGGGACTACTGTCAGTTGCCTCTGGCACCTGAGTTTCAGTGAGGAAAAGAAGATGAGGTTTAGAAGAGGAGAGGTGGTGTTCTACAGATTGAAAATTAGATCTTAGACCGGGAATGTTGCAGAAGTTAATGAAGAAAAAGTTGAGGGGGGTGTCAAGACACTTAGGGTCGTCGACAGAAAGGCAGTCCGACCTGGGGAGATTTATGGTCCCCTCCCCAGATGGAGACTCCGAGGCTGGTGTAGGAGTCGCTATGATCATCATCATCCAAGGAAACAGCAAAAGTTTCACCAAAATCTCTAAAAGAGGATGACCAAAACTCAGTAAGGAAAGCCAGAAGATCACCAGTAGAGCGACCTTGACGGAACTCATACTGGCGATCAGATACAAGGTTGTGAAGTGATAGATATTTAAGAATCTTCCTGTTGAGAATATATTAAAAAACTTGAGATAGGCAGAAAATTAAAATTAATAGAACGGTACTTAGAGGGAATAGAACGGTCACCCTTTCTAGGAACAGGCTGAATATAGGCAAACTACCAGCAAGAAGGAAAGGTAGATGTTGCCAGGCAGACCTGAAAGAGTTTGACTAGGCAAGGTGCAAGCACGGAGGCACAGTTTCGGAGAACAATAGGAGGTATCCCCATCAGGTCCATAAGCCTTCCGAGGGTTTAGGCCAGAGAGGCCATAGAAAACATCATTGCGAAAAATTTTAATAGGTAGCGTGAAATAGTCAGAGGGTGGAGTAGAGGGAGGAGCAAGCCCTGAATCGTCCAAGGTAGAGTTTTTAGCAAAGGTGTGAGCGAAGAGTTCAGGTTTAGAAATAGATGTGATAGCAGTGTTGCCATCTGCTTGAAATAAAGGAGGGAAAGAAGAAGCAAAGTTATTGGAGATATTTTGGGCTAGTTGCCAGAAGTCACGAGGGGAGTTAGATCTTGAAAGATTTTGAGACTTTCTGTTATTGAAGGAGTTTTTGGCTAGTTGGAAAAATGTGGTTTCGGGCTGAAATATAAAGTGCTTGCGATTCTGGTGATGGAAGGCTTAAGTATCTTTTGTGGACCACCTCTCTATCATGTATAGCACGGGAACAAGCTGTGTTAAACCAATGTTTGAAAGGTTTAGGTTGACCCCAATTGGGGTCGCCAAACGTTTTTTTCTGTGGTCGCCAAGACCTCAAAATATTAAACATGGTCAATTCCCAAGTCTAAGATGTTTTCAGGATATACATAGTCACTTATTGGTTGAGGAAAATGTAGCTAAATTTTGATTGGATGTTATATAATAATTTAAATGTAGTAGTCCAAATCGCCAATCTTGTATCACACAGGTATTCACCTACGAGTACTTAATAGGCTACAACCAGACAGTGTATTATAACAAATTAATGAATAAAATAAATAAATCGTAGACTTCAACCGGAACTCGTAGTAAAGAAAAATATATAAACGTATTTTTGGATTTTTATCTATCGACTTCTGTATATATCTGTTCATATATAAATATGAGAAACTCAATTTTTGATGTCGGTATCCCTGAGTGCCGTATGCGTTTGATACGTGAACAGCATCACCATCCACGTCCACCAGGCTGCCACTTCAGCTGTACTGTCTGCAATTTGCTCTGTTTATTTCGGTAAGTTAATGCATTTGTACCTGTTTAGTGATTTCGAATGTGTTACATAGTTTGTACTTTGTCTTTGTTTCTTTAAAATTTTTAATTACCCATGAAAAGTAGTGTGCCGACAATAGAAACTAAATATGTATTTCCCTTGAAGACGAAGTATGTCAGTGGATGACATACTGTCATCTAAAACCAAATGGTACCGCCCATCATATTTAGAGAGCGAGGGGGCAAGGGAAGAGGAAGAGAAGGAGGGCAACGGAAGAGGGGGAAGGGACACTTTTCTTGCCCCCTCCTCCTCCTACATTTGCCTCTTTCCTTTTGCCATCCTTTCCTTGCTCCTCTACCCCCTCCTTCTTTACACGACCCTCCTCTTTCTGCTTTTTTTTTTCTCTCTCTCATCCTCCTTTAATCTTTCTTGCTCCCCTACCCGCCTTTTCAATCTTTCCTTGCCTCTCCCCCTCCTCTCCTCTTTACACCTCCCCTTCCTTTTTATTTGCCTTCTCTCCTTGCTGTTTCTTCCTGACCACTCCCTTCCTTTTCTTTACACCTGTTTGTTCTTTGCCCCTTCTCTTTTATTCTTCTTCTTTTATTAAATCATCAGTCCTGAATTCAAGGTTGTTCAGTCAGATGTGCTCTGGTATGGGGTCAGAATATAAAAATCTGATGTATTACTCTTCTGTCCCGAGGGAAAGTGCTTCAGAGGGTGTTTGACATGCGTGCAGAGGTTAAAATCTTCTTAAACGAGAAGAAACATGCACTGGCATCAAATCTTGCAGACCCAAAGTGGTTGCTTAAACTGGCATATCTGACAGACATATTTTCAGAGTTGAATTTGCTGAATATGTCCATCCAAGGAAAAGATAAAAATTCATCTTTAAGTGTCAGAAAAGTTCAAGGCTTTCAAGGCAAAGCTGAGGTTGCGGAAGGGAAAAATCGAAAAGGGAAAAACTGCATCCTTTGCACTCTTGAACCTTTTTCTGGAAGATGAAGAAGACGCCTCACTTCTGGACGTAAAAAGTATCATTGTTAGTCACCTTGAAAAATTGAGTGATGAGTTTGATAGGTATATTCCGGATGAAGAGATGAATGAAAAATACAAATGGGTGCGCAAACCCTTTGATGTCCACGGCGAGGACCTCTCAGAAGAGTCTTCTATCCGAAATCTGCAAGAGGAGCTCATCGAGGTGCAACATGACGAAAATCTTCGTTTCAACTCTCAGCGACAATCACTAGGCGTGTTCTGGACTGGTGTGAAGAAAGAGAAACCGGTCCTTGGACATAAGGCTGTGAAAGTGTTGTTGCCTTTCGCTACAACCTATTTGTTTGAATCATTTTTTCCAGCTCTGATTGTCATCACAAAAAAGAAAAAAAAAACGGCTGCAATATTTTATTTGAGGGTAGCACTTTCTAAGAGTGAACCACGAATAGAGAAACTTAGTAGCATGATCCAGGCCCAAGGCTCCAATTAAATTTAATTTATCATTTCATAGAAAATATTTATATTTTAAGTTTGTTTTTTTGTGGAATGTGACAAAATATTATTTCAGAAGTAGGTGTTTTGATTAATATTAAACCATAGAATTTATGATGCTATAATAAAATTTAATTTTGTATTTTTTTTTTTTTTTTTTTTTACCTTACAGTACCTCTCTTACACGGATATTTATTTTACTTGTCCCTTACTTTTACAGCCAATATCTAGTAATATATAATAACACATATACAACTAAACTAGTGAGATCGCGGTCATGTCTTCAGGTGCATGTAATAACAGTGGTGCCATCTACCTTTTATTTATTTTCTTTTCCATTTTTTTTCTTATAATGATTTCCACTATAACCAACATACATCAAATAATCTCACTTACCCTTAACTCAAATATTTATATCTACATTCTCTCTTGCTGTTCTTTTCTTTTTTTTTTTCACGTTGCTCTTTTGATCTTTTATCCTTTTTTGCTCATATATTTTATTTTATTTATATATTTTATTTATTTATTTATTTTTTTTATTCTGTTTATGATTCCTGCTGACACTAACACTAGCAATCTCTATGATACACTCTTTTCTACAGACGTAGAACACGAAGATGATATTAGACGTGTGGTGCTGAATTCCATGTATAGCAGCTTAAACAATGACGACATAAGTAAATACCATGATCTTACTTCTTATAAATCAGTAGTCCCCCTAAATTGTAAAGATTACCTCATTATCTTCAATGTTAATATTCGTTCTTTAAACAAAAACTGATAGTCTTATTTCACTACTGAATTCACTACATTAACTTCCAGATATATTAAGCATTATTATTATCACAGATGCTCCATCACTTATAGACCATATCTGGACAAACTTGACTGTACCCTCTTCATCTGGCATACTTCACTTCCCCATAAGTGACCATCTCCCTGTATTTCTTAATATTCCAATAATAGACACAGTATGTGCAAAAGCTTCAAGTTTCTTTTAGGCCAAATTCACTCCATAATCGTAGAAAATTTTCAATTAAGTTCTCAAAAGTGAACTGGAATAATCTGCTAACCAATAATGACTTTAATATTAATTGCAACTATTTTCTACACAAAACATATAGCATCTATTTTTCCTGCTCCCCCCCAAAAAAAAAAAAAAAACACTAAATGTATTTAACTAAGCGTCTCCAAAATCCTTGGATATCACACGGAATATTAAAGTCCATACAACAAAAGTTTATCCTGTATAAGGCATACATCATATAAATGATTGATCATAATACGTACAAAACATACCGCAACCACCTAACCAACATTATTAAACAAGCTAAAGCCAGCTATTTTTTACAAAAAAATTGAAATTTCAAACTGAATACAAAGAAGATTTGGGATATCATAAATATATTGCTAACATAAATTCAAAGATTCAAACAACATCTAAATCAATAACAGTAAATGATCACTCAGTTAACAACACACATGAAATTTCAGCTGCATCCAATAAATACTTTTCATATAAATAGCACCCAAGCTTGTAATAAAGTGCCACCTACTCAGATTTCTCACAGTTTTCATATAAGAAGTAACTATCTAAGCTCTATGTTAATACCTCCAGTAAACCACAGTAATATCATTGAAGCAATGCAGTCTTTCAAAAACGAAAAAAAAGGCCACATTGATGAAATACCTACTGAAATAATAAAAGAAAACAGATAATTATTTGCCATTCCCTTTAAAATATTGTTTAATCATTCAGTACAGGTTGGCATCTTTCCTGACAGATTTAAGCAGGCCAAAATCATCCCATTCCATAAAAGTGGAAGTAAAAGTGATATTTCAAATTACAGTCTCATTTTTATTTTACCTATACTTTCTAAAATCTCTGAATCTGTTATGAAAAAAAAAAAACATTTAAATATATATTTAAATAAAATGCAGATATTAAAGGATAAACACTTTGTCTGCAGACCTGGTCTTAGTATTTTTGATGCTGTCAGTACCTATACATCTGATTTATATAATGCGCTCAACAAAAATAAATCTATTATATCTGTATTAATTGACTTTCGCAAAGAATTTGACACTGTCCAACCCAATATTATGTTAGATAAATTGCACCATTATAGGACTAGAGGCTGGTTTTACGACTGGTTCACCTCCTATCTAAGAAACAGAAAACAGTACGCAATATTTGGTTAAATATCTTCCCCAACAGAACCAATGCACTTAAGAAGTATATTGGGAGCCATACTATTTCTACTATACACCAATGACATTTGTAACATCTCCCACTCTTTAAAACCTATACTCTTTGCAGATGATTCTACACTGTACATGACTGGTGACAAACCCACAGATCTGGAGTGTAATATAAATAGAGAACTTGTAAAATTCTCTGAATGGTGTTTAGCTAACCGCTTAACAGTAAATACTGCTAAAACCTACAATATTCTTTTCACCAACACCACAACCAAATATCAGCCATTCCCACATCTTACCCTTTTAAATAAAGACATTCTTCAAGTATATAAGACAAAGTTCCTCGGATTAACTATGGACAGAAAATTCAACTTCAAACATCACATTTCAGATCTCTCTTTAAAATTATCCAAAACAATTACACTCCCTAAAATCAAACAATATGTCCGTCCAGACATTCTTAAATGTATATATTAAGCACATTTTTTTTTTTTTTAATGTAGAAGGGACACTGGCCAAGGGCAATAAAAAATCCAGTAAAAATCTAAATGCCCACTGAGATGCCATTTCCATAAAAGGGTCCAAAGCGGTAGTCAAAAATTAGTGGATAAGTGTCTTGAAACCTCCCTCTTGAAGGAATTCAAGTCATAGGAAGGTGGAAAAACTGAAACAGGCAGGGAGTTCCAGAGTTTACCAGAGAAAGGGACGAATGACTGAGAATACTGGTTAACTCTTGCATTAGAGAGGTGGACAAAATAGGGGTGAGAGAAAGAAGAAAGTCTTGTGCAGCGAGGCCGCGGGAGGATGGGAGGCATGCAGTTAGCATGATCAGAAGAGTAGTTAGCATAAAAATTGCGGTAGAAGACAGGTAGAGACGCAACACTGCGGCGATGAGAGAGAGGCCGAAGACAGTCAGTTAAAGGAGAGGAGTTGATGAGACGAAAAGCTTTTGATTCCACCCTATCTAGAAGAGCGGTATGAGTGGAACCCCCCCAGACATGTGAGGCATACTCCATACATGGACGGATAAGGTCCTTTTACAGAGTTAGCAGCTGGGGGGGTAGTGATAAAAACTGGCGGAGACGTCTCAGAACACCTAACTTCATAGAAGCTGTTTTAGCTAGAGATGATATGTGAAGTTTCCAGTTCAGATTATAAGTAAAGGACATACCGAGGATGCTCAGTGTAGAAGAGTGTAGTTGAGTGTCATTGAAGAAGAGGGGATAGTTGTCTGAAAGGTTGTGTCGAGTTGATAGATAAAGGAATTGAGTTTTTGAGGCATTGAACAATACCAAGTTTGCTTTGCCCCTTTCAGAAATTTGGGAAAGATCAGAAGTCAAGCGTTCTGTGGCTTCCCTGCGTGAAATGTTTACTTCCTGAAGGGTTGGACGTCTATCAAAAGACGTGGAAAAGTGCATGGTGGTATCATCAGCGTAGGAGTGGATAGGACAAGAAGACATATATTCTCATTTAAACTACTGTAACTATATTTGGTCCACCACCTACCCCAGTCACTTACAACATCTAAATGTGATACACAAGAAAATAATAAGATTAATGACTAGTAGTGACTACCGTGAACACACCCCTCCACTATTCAAGTCTCTATGTATATTAAATATTAGTGACATATCAAAATTAAATATTGCTTCCTATATATAAAGAAACTTTCATTAACACTGCAAGACGAAACCATCACTACATTACCCGAAGCCAGGACTCTACGGTTACCCAGACTCAAACGTTCACTCTATAAACATTCACTTATATATCAAGGGCATAAGATTTGGAATCACATCGCACCTTATATCAAAAACTCACTCAAGTATCTCCAAGGAAAATACAAGAAATTTCTATTTTCCCGTTATTAGTAACCCAGTATCAAAACTTTATTTTCTCCATTCCAGCTATCATGTGTTTACTTATTTATAACACTGGTCATGAGTTCAATTATATGTGAGGATTATATGTGAGACTCCGCCGCCTGTCCACGACCCAGGTCAGAACACTGCCCGTGTTTGTCCGTGAACAAGTGCAGGTGTTGCTGACGTGGCAGAGAACTAGGACGAACTAGGTCGAACTAAAAGCTTGGTAATGACCGTGATTAATATTACTTGCGTAAATCACAACAACACCTCACCTCTCGTGACCCAGGTGTGCGCGCAAGACGGACATAAAAAAACTTTAAATATCTGTGTATAGTGTGCTCTCAGGGTGAAATGAACTTTAAGATTTTAGGGACGAAAGGTAGACAAGCGAACATTCTGGTGATCGTGTATTTTAAAGGAAGAGATGAGTGTACTAGTTAGTCTAATTCTAGACCTTAAGGATGACAATATATGTAGCCGTGCATGTAATCCCATTGCCGCGTAGACGTAAGCGGATGGAAAGTGTATATAAGGAGGAAACACAGAAAAACTCGCGTAGTTCTCCGGTCGTCTTGATATAGGTGGTGTCCTATTTTTTTTTAGCAGATCTAACTCAGTTTTGCTGCACCATGCGATTACCAGTCGTTCTCTGCATTGCCCTGCCCGTAACTAATACTTATAGGGTTTTCTTATGTGCCTTATGTGTCTCGCCTTTAAATATGCTGTGATGTTGTGTTTGCTTATTTTATTATGTGATTATGTTATATGTACATTTATGAGTTTTATGTATTTGATAAAAAGCGATGCGTTACTGAGTGACAATCTTATCGATGAAGTCGCGTTAACGTACGAGTACAGTTAATAATAACGTGAAGACTTGTTAGTTTGTCAATGCGGAATTACTTGATGTTTTTATTAACTGGTATTATGATGTAGACTTACTGTCTTTTATTACCATCGTGTGTTATTGGAATGCTTATTTACTGGTTAATAAATACTATTAGATTTTTCTGAGCTGCATTTATGGCTTACCCCACTGTGAGAACCCTAACCTTAACTCTCGGCAATCTGAATTTAGGATTAAAAAATTGTGATAGCACCTGAAGCTCCTTCACAGACTCTAACTTATTATCAAAGGTGAGTTGGGGAATTACTACAGAGAAAGTAGGAGGAAACAGAAAGGGGGCTGCTGCAATTATGTGCATGTAGTTTTTTTGTGAAGGAAGAGGGTTGCCTTTAGAGGGCAGGTTGTCCCCTTGTGTTTTGAGGTACAAAGAGAAACGCTCAGTGAGGTTACAGTTGGGTTAAAGCTAAGTTCACAGCAGCTCCTTATCCAGTGTTTCAGATCTCACTAGGAGTAATTATCGTTTCAGCAGGTGTCTCTTACCTCCTCCATGCAAATATAAACTATAGTATAACACTCTAGATTGTTCTCGGCGTTCTCGTATCTGGGATAAGTCTGTTCTCCATACAACTCTGCTAGTTTCTTTATATTGTTAGGGAAACTGGATGTTAAGCCAATACTTCCGATTCTGTTGCCGTTGTCTTGTTTCTTAAGTTATCTAAATATCCTGGGTTCTCATCTCTTCAAAACCAACTTGTTTTCGCTGCCACATCCAGCTACACTGCACTTCTAAAGCTGCATTTCACTTAGATGTTCACCCAACGATAATTGCCTTACCGAAGTGCTGGTCATGTGACGTTAGCTATCATGAATCGCCAGTCATCTCTCTTACCTGCCATCCTGACCACATCCACGGTGTTTTGTCCTATGATAATAGTTTTCAGCAAGGTATCGATCAATTTTTTTCTTTACCTTCCTCTTGCTCTTCTTCCATCATTCTTCCCCATCAAGCAACCCGTTTCCATTCCTCCAGCTCTCAGAATGTGTCCCCAAAACTGTAACTGCTTCCTCTTTATATTCATATTTTTTTTTATCAACTCTCTCCCCACTCCTACACGATGCAGCACTTCATCATTAATTACTTTTGTTGTCCATGGAAACATTTGTATTTTTGTAAGGTATAAATCTCCATAACCTCTAATTTCTTTTCAGTTTTCTTTTTAATAGTCCATGTTTCACAACCATGCAATAAAACTGACCAGACATAACATTTCAGTATTGAAATTTTTAAATTCGATTTATCCCAAAATTTGTTATCAAAGTTCCCATATTCATAAAAGCAGTTTTTGCCAACACTATTCTTTTCTTTATTTCCTTTTCACAATCTACCTCATCTTAAGCAATACTTCACAGATATTTAAATTCTCGAATTTGTTTAATCAGCCTTCCACTAATATATATTCGTACTCATATTTTTTTTCTTGTTATTCCCATATCCTCCGTCTTTTTTTGCGTTTATCTTCATATCTCTCTCCTCACTTACTTCTTTCACTTCATTCACAAGCTTTTGTAACTTTTCCTCTGAATTCGCTGCAAGAACTGTATCATCGGTATATACAGTATATTTATCACGTTCTTTCCTCCAGTTCTCCCTCTCTCCAAATCTTTTAGACTTTCCATACATTTCTGACCATGTAAAGAGAAGAGGTCTGGGGAATGACACATCCCTGTCTCACTCCTCTTCATTCCAATACAAATTTGCTGTCAACCTGGTATCTTTACCATCCACTCCTGTTTCCCTAAGTACTTCCAGAAGTTCTTCATGGTTTATTGTATCAAATGTCTTTTTCATAATCAACAAAACAAATGTATAAATGCTTCTTTATCTCTACTGCTCTTTCAGTAATATTTCTTAAACTAAAAATGACATTGCTGGTACCCATCCTTTATCTAAGGCCAAACTATTCTTTTGGCATATTTTCCTCAACCTTTCTCTTCAATCTATTTATCAAGACTCCAACAGTTACCTTTTCCATCTGGCTCATAATATTAAAAGTTTTGTTTTGTTTTGTTTTGTTTCAAATTCACTAATTCCAATTTTCTTGGAAATAGTTATGAATATTGCCTCTTGCAGGGTTTTTGCCATATATCCCGTCTCATATATTTTATTCGCTACCTTTGTTATTTTATCCAATGCCAAATCACCCGCTACTTTCACCATTTCTACCATCACTTCATCTTCACCCGCAGCCTTACAATTTTTCATCCCTGCTATGACTGCTGTTATATTGATGGGCCTTCTAAAACACCTTCAAACTTTGGGATATCTCCTCTTTCATCATTATACAAGTCTTATGTGTATTTTTCCCGTCTTTTATATATATATATATATATATATATATATATATATATATATATATATATATATATATATATATATATATATATATATATATATATATATATATATATATATATATATATATATATATATATATATATATATATATATATATATATATATATATATATATATATATATATATATATATATATATATATATATATATATATATATATATATATATATATATATATATATATATATATATATATATATATATATATATATATATATATATATATATATATATATATATATATATATATATATATATTATATCAACCTCTATCAACAGATTTTCTTGTTTGTCCATCAACTTCTATCAACAGATTTCCTTGTTTGTCCTTAATTACAGATCCTCTTATTGGTTTCTTCCCGGTCATCTCTCTCACTTTTTTCATACACGAGATTCTGATTTATATTAGGACATTGTCCTATATCTATATTTATCTCATTCATTCTTTTTCATTTGTCTTCATTAATTTTCTTTGTCCGCATTTCGTCTTTAATTTCCTTGTCCATGTCCACATACCTCTCGTGATTTTGTTTGCATAATCTTCTTTTGCCCATAAGCTCCATAGTTTCCAGTGACATCCATTATTGCGTTGCTTCTCTATGTGTTTTTTTTTTTTTTTTTTGTACTAGTGACAGTAGTTCAAATCTGTTCCTGACCTCCACTTTAAACTTTGACTTTACCCCATTCTTCAGTGGTATATTCAATTCTCTTCTCGGTTCTTGTTTTCTTTTCTGTATTTTTCTTTTTTGTTTCACTCTCATGTTTGCAATTACTGGGACATAGTCGTGTTTATGTCTACAGTGTGTCCCAGGATATGTTTTACATTGTTATATAGAATTTCTGAAAGTGATTTATTGTTATATAACGCCGCCAACAGTACTTAAATACCAGTATACTCGCGACGGACTGTGCAGCTGGATCTCAACCTTCCTCGCTGCTATGATTGGACGTTCTAAGTAGGAAACGTGTCACAAACTATTCTAGGCGCCGACTTCCTCAGACATTACAAACTGATGGTTGATGTGAGAGGTAGGAAGTTGGTCGACACCTCACAGCTTTCTTCACTAAGGCACAGGCAACACATAGTAGCAGCACACGCCTCTCTGTCATCCACCAGTTTGCTGACCTCCTCAAGACCTTCCCCATGCTGACACAGCCTTACTCTCCCATCATGACAGTGAAGCATCATGTGATGCATCACAAAGAAACAAAAGGACAACCAGTACATGCCAAGGCGCTACAAGGAGGCGAAGGCTGAATTCAAGTCTCCAATGCATGAAGGCGGCGTCGGACCCACCAGCAGCAACTAATCGTCAGCTTTGCACATTGTCCCTAAGAAAATCAGAGGCATGAGTCCTTGTGAAGACTACCGTGCCCTCAACTCACGCACTGTGCAAGATATGTATCCAATGCCAAATATTTGTTTTTCTTTTTTTTATGTACGAGGGTCACTGCCCAAGGAAAACAAAAAAAAAAAAAACGGAAAAAAAATCCCACTGAGGTTCCAGTCCAACAAAGAGATGTCAAGAGAATTATCGAAAATAGAAGGATAAGTGTCTTTAAACCTTCCTCTTGAAAGAGTTCAAGTCATAAGAAGAAGGAACTACGGCACCAGGTAAGGAATTTTGGAGTTTATCAAAGAAAGGGGTGAATGACTGATATTACTGGATAATTCTTGCATTAGAGAGATGGACAGAATACGGATAAGAGAAAGAAGAAAGTTTTGTGCAGCAAGGCCGCGGGAGGAGGGGAGGCATACATTTAGCAGGATCAGAAGAGTAGTTAGCGTGAAAATAACGGTAGAAGATAGCAAGAAATGCAACATTGCAGCGATAAGAAAGAGGGTGAAGACAGTCAGTTAGAGGAGAAGAATTGATATGACGAAAAGCTTTTAATTCCACCCTATCTAAAATGGCTTTATGAGTGGAACCCTTCCCCATACATGTGAAGCATACTCTAAACACAGACGGATAAGGCCCCTGTACAGCTGGGGGGTGAGAAAAACTGGCAGAAACGACTCAGAACGTCTAACTTCTTAGAGGCTGTTTTAGACAGAGATGAGATGTGAAGTTATCAGTTTAGATTATAAAGAAAGGACAGTCCAAGGATGTTCATTGTAGAAAAGGGGGGCAGTTGATTGTCAATAAAGAAGAGAGGATAGTTGTCTGGAGGGTTGTGTCGAGAGACCTCACTGCGTTAAGTATTTATGTAAAAGGAGGACTAGACGTCGACGAAAAGACGTGGAAAAGGGTAAGGTGGTATCCTTAACGTAGGAGTAAGGAAGAAAAGAAATTTGGTTTAGAGGATCATTGATGAATATTGGTAAGAGAGTGGGTGACAGGACAGAACCCTAAGGAACACCACTGTTAATAGATTTACGAGAAGAACAGTGGACATCTATTTGAGCAGCAATAGAACGGTCAGAAAGGAAACGTAAGATAAAGTTACAGAGAAAAGGTTAGAAGCCGTAAAAGGGTAGTTTGGAAATCAAAGCTTTGTGCCAAACTCTTATCAAAAGCTTTATATGTCTAAGACAACAGCAAAAGCAAAAAAGTATGACCAAGAATCAGTAAAGAAAGCCAGAATATCACCAATAGAGAGGGTTTGATGGAAACCATACTGATGAATAGATATAAGGTTGTTAAATAATAAATGTTTATGATTCTTCTTTGTTTTTTTATGTAGAAGGGACACTGGCACACGGCAACATAATACTGAAATACCAGTCCAAGAAAAGAGTCCAAATCGATAGTCAAATATTGAAGGATAAGTGTTTTGAAGCCTCCTTCTTGAGGGAATTCAAGTCATAAGAAGGTGGAAATACAGAATACTAGAAGAGCGGTATGAGTGAAACCCCTCCAGACATGTGAAACATACTCCATACTCGTACATGGACAGCTAAGGCCCTTGTACAGGGTTTGCAGCTGGGGGAGTGAGAAAAACTGGCGGAGACGTCTCAGAACGCTAAACTTCATAGAAGCTGTTTTAGCTAGAGATGAGATGTGAAGTTTCTAGTTCAGATTATAAGTAAAGGACAGACCGAGGATGTTCAGTGTAGAAGAGGGGGACAGTTGAGTGTCATTAAAGAAGAAGGGATCGTTGTCTGAAAGGTTGTGTCGAATAGATAGATGGAGTAAATCATTATTTTATTTTTTTTTCAGGCAGTGAACAATACCAAGTTTTCTCTGCCCAATCAGAAATTTCAAAAAGATCATAAGTCAAGCGTTCTGTGGCTTCCGTGCGTTAAATATTTACTTCCTGAAGGGTTGGAAGTCCATGAAAAGACGTGGAAAAGTGCAGGGTGGCTCCATCAGTGTAGGAGTGGATAGAACAAAAACTTTGGTTTAGAAGGTCATTGATGAATAATAAGAAGAGACAGGGTGACAGGACAGAACCCTGAGGAGCACCACTGTTAATAGATTTAGGAGAAGAACAGTGACCGTCTACCACAGCAGCAATAGAACGGTCAGAAAGAAAACTTGAGATGAAGTTAGAGAGAGAAGGATAGAAGCCATAGGAGGGTAGTTTGGAAATCAAACATTATGCCAGACTCTATCAGAAGCTTTTGATATTTTTTTTTTATGTAGGAAGGATACTGGCCAAGGGCAACAAAAATCTAATAAAAAAAATGCCCACTGAAATGCCAGTCACATAAAAGGGTCAAGGCAATGATCAAAAATTGGTGGATAAGTGTCTTGAAACCTCCCTCTTGAAGGAATTCAAGGAAGGTGGAAATACAGAAGCAGGCAGGGAGTTCCAAAGTTTACCAGAGAAAGGGATGAATGATTGAGAATACTGGTTAACTCTTGCGTTAGAGAGGTGGACAGAATAGGGATGGGAGAAAGAAGGAAGTCTTGTGCAGCGAGGCCGCGGAAGGAGGGGAGGCATGCAGTTAGCAAGATCAGAAGAGGAGTTAGCATGAAAATAGCGGTAGAAGACAGCTAGAGATGCAACATTGCGGCGGTGAGAGAGAGGCTGAAGACAGTCAGTTAGAGGAGAGGAGTTGATGAGACGAAAAGCTTTTGATTCCACCCTGTCTAGAAGAGCAGTAGGAGTGGAACCGCCCCAGACATGTGAAGCATACTCCATACATGGATGGATAAGGCCCTTGTACAGAGTTAGCAGCTGGGGGGGTGAGAAAAACTGGCGGAGACGTTTCAGAACACCTAACTTCATAGAGGCTGTTTTAGCTAGAGATGAGATGTGAAGTTTCCAGTTCAGATTATAAGTAAAGGACAGACCGAGAATGTTCAGTGTAAAAGAGGGGGACAGTTGAGTGTCACTGAAGAAGAGGGGATAGTTGTCTGGAAGGTTGTGTCGAGTTGATAAATGGAGGAATTGAGTTTTTGAGGCATTGAACAATACCAAGTTTGCTCTGCCCCAATCAGAAATTTTAGAAAGATCAGAAGTCAGGCGTTCTGTGGCTTTAGAAGATCATTAATGAATAATAAGAAAAGAGTGGGTGACAGGACAGAACCCTGAGGAACACCACTGTTAATAGATTTAGGAGAAGAACAGTGACCGTCTACCACAGTAGCAACAGAACGGTCAGAAAGGAAACTTGAGATGAAGTTACTGAGAGAAGGATAGAAACCGTAGGAGGGTAGTTTGGAAATCAAAGCTTTGTGCCAGACTCTATCAAAGGCTTCTGATATGTCCAAGGCAACACCAAAATTTTCACCAAAATCTCTAAAAGAGGATGACCAGGACTCAGTAAGAAAGGCCAGAAGATCACCAGTAGAGCGGCCTTGACGGAATTCATACTGGCGATCAGATAGAAGGTTGTGAAGTGATAGATGTTTAAGAATCTTCCTGTTGAGGATAGATTCAAAAACTTTAGATAAGCAGGAAATTAAAGCAATAGGACGGTAGTTTGAGGGATTAGAGCGGTCACCCTTTTTAGGAACAAGTTGAATGTAGGCAAACTTCCAGCAAGAAGGAAAGGTAGATGTTGACAGACAGAGCTGAAAGAGTTTGACTAAGCAAGGTGCAAGCACAGAGGCACAGTTTCGGAGAACAATAGGAGGGACCCCATCAGGATCATAAGCCTTCCGAGGGTTTAGGCCAGCGAGGGCATGGAAAACATCATTGCGAAGAATTTTGATAGGTGGCATGAAGTAGTCACAGGGTGGAGGAGAGGGAGGAACAAGCCCAGAATCGTCCAAGGTAGAGTTTTTAGCAAAGGTTTGAGCAAAGAGTTCAGCTTTAGAAATAGATGTGATAGCAGTGGTGCCATCTGGTTGCAGTAGAGGAGGGAAAGAAGAAGAAGCAAAGTTATTGGAGATATTTTTGGCTAGATGCCAGAAATCACAAGGGGAGTTAGATCTTGAAAGGTTTTGACATTTTCTGTTAATGAAGGAGTTTTTGGCTAGTTGAAGAACAGACTTGGCATGGTTCCGGGCAGAAATATAAAGTGCATGAGATTCTGTTGATGGAAGGCTTAAGTACCTTTTGTGGGCCACCTCTCTATGATGTATAGCACGAGAACAAGCTGTGTTAAACCAAGGTTTAGAAGGTTTAGGACGAGAAAAAGAGTGAGGAATGTACGCCTCCATGCCAGACACTATCACCTCTGTTATGCGCTCAGCACACAAAGACGGGTCTCTGACACGGAAGCAGTAGTCATTCCAAGGAAAATCAGCAAAATACCTCCTCAGGTCCCCCCAACTAGCAGAGGCAAAACGCCAGAGGCACCTTCCCTTAGGGGGATCCTGAGGAGGGATTGGAGTGATAGGACAAGATAAAGATATGAGATTGTGATCGGAGGAGCCCAACGGAGAAGAAAGGGTGACAGCATAAGCAGAAGGATTAGAGGTCAGGAAAAGGTCAAGAATGTTGGGCGTATCTCCAAGACGGTCAGGAATACGAGTAGGATGTTGCACAAATTGCTCTAGGTCATGGATGATAGCAAAGTTGTAGGCTAGTTCACCAGGATGGTCAGTGAAGGGAGAGGATAACCAAAGGTGGTGGTGAACATTGAAGTCTTCAAGAATGGAGATCTCTGCAAAAGGGAAGAGGGCCAGAATGTGCTCCACTTTGGAAGTTAAGTATTCAAAGAATTTCTTATAGTCAGAGGAGTTAGGAGAGAGGTATACAGCACAGATAAATTTAGTATGAGAGTGACTCTGTAGTCGTAACCAGATGGTGGAAAACTCGGAAGATTCAAGAGCGTGGGCTCGAGAGCAGGTTAAGTCATTGCGCACATAAGCACAGCATCCAGCTTTGGATCGAAAGTGAGGATAGAGAAAGTAGGAGGGAACAGAAAAGGGACTACTGTCAGTTGCCTCTGGCACCTGAGTTTCAGTGAGGAAAAGAAGATGAGGTTTAGAAGAGGAGAGGTGGTGTTCTACAGATTGAAAATTAGATCTTAGACCGGGAATGTTGCAGAAGTTAATGAAGAAAAAGTTGAGGGGGGTGTCAAGACACTTAGGGTCGTCGACAGAAAGGCAGTCCGACCTGGGGAGATTTATGGTCCCCTCCCCAGATGGAGACTCCGAGGCTGGTGTAGGAGTCGCTATGATCATCATCATCCAAGGAAACAGCAAAAGTTTCACCAAAATCTCTAAAAGAGGATGACCAAAACTCAGTAAGGAAAGCCAGAAGATCACCAGTAGAGCGACCTTGACGGAACTCATACTGGCGATCAGATACAAGGTTGTGAAGTGATAGATATTTAAGAATCTTCCTGTTGAGAATATATTAAAAAACTTGAGATAGGCAGAAAATTAAAATTAATAGAACGGTACTTAGAGGGAATAGAACGGTCACCCTTTCTAGGAACAGGCTGAATATAGGCAAACTACCAGCAAGAAGGAAAGGTAGATGTTGCCAGGCAGACCTGAAAGAGTTTGACTAGGCAAGGTGCAAGCACGGAGGCACAGTTTCGGAGAACAATAGGAGGTATCCCCATCAGGTCCATAAGCCTTCCGAGGGTTTAGGCCAGAGAGGCCATAGAAAACATCATTGCGAAAAATTTTAATAGGTAGCGTGAAATAGTCAGAGGGTGGAGTAGAGGGAGGAGCAAGCCCTGAATCGTCCAAGGTAGAGTTTTTAGCAAAGGTGTGAGCGAAGAGTTCAGGTTTAGAAATAGATGTGATAGCAGTGTTGCCATCTGCTTGAAATAAAGGAGGGAAAGAAGAAGCAAAGTTATTGGAGATATTTTGGGCTAGTTGCCAGAAGTCACGAGGGGAGTTAGATCTTGAAAGATTTTGAGACTTTCTGTTATTGAAGGAGTTTTTGGCTAGTTGGAAAAATGTGGTTTCGGGCTGAAATATAAAGTGCTTGCGATTCTGGTGATGGAAGGCTTAAGTATCTTTTGTGGACCACCTCTCTATCATGTATAGCACGGGAACAAGCTGTGTTAAACCAATGTTTGAAAGGTTTAGGTTGACCCCAATTGGGGTCGCCAAACGTTTTTTTCTGTGGTCGCCAAGACCTCAAAATATTAAACATGGTCAATTCCCAAGTCTAAGATGTTTTCAGGATATACATAGTCACTTATTGGTTGAGGAAAATGTAGCTAAATTTTGATTGGATGTTATATAATAATTTAAATGTAGTAGTCCAAATCGCCAATCTTGTATCACACAGGTATTCACCTACTTAATAGGCTACAACCAGACAGTGTATTATAACAAATTAATGAATAAAATAAATAAATCGTAGACTTCAACCGGAACTCGTAGTAAAGAAAAACATATAAACGTATTTTTGGATTTTTATCTATCGACTTCTGTATATATCTGTTCATATATAAATATGAGAAACTCAATTTTTGATGTCGGTATCCCTGAGTGCCGTATGCGTTTGATACGTGAACAGCATCACCATCCACGTCCACCAGGCTGCCACTTCAGCTGTACTGTCTGCAATTTGCTCTGTTTATTTCGGTAAGTTAATGCATTTGTACCTGTTTAGTGATTTCGAATGTGTTACATAGTTTGTACTTTGTCTTTGTTTCTTTAAAATTTTTAATTACCCATGAAAAGTAGTGTGCCGACAATAGAAACTAAATATGTATTTCCCTTGAAGACGAAGTATGTCAGTGGATGACATACTGTCATCTAAAACCAAATGGTACCGCCCATCATATTTAGAGAGCGAGGGGGCAAGGGAAGAGGAAGAGAAGGAGGGCAACGGAAGAGGGGGAAGGGACACTTTTCTTGCCCCCTCCTCCTCCTACATTTGCCTCTTTCCTTTTGCCATCCTTTCCTTGCTCCTCTACCCCCTCCTTCTTTACACGACCCTCCTCTTTCTGCTTTTTTTTTTCTCTCTCTCATCCTCCTTTAATCTTTCTTGCTCCCCTACCCGCCTTTTCAATCTTTCCTTGCCTCTCCCCCTCCTCTCCTCTTTACACCTCCCCTTCCTTTTTATTTGCCTTCTCTCCTTGCTGTTTCTTCCTGACCACTCCCTTCCTTTTCTTTACACCTGTTTGTTCTTTGCCCCTTCTCTTTTATTCTTCTTCTTTTATTAAATCATCAGTCCTGAATTCAAGGTTGTTCAGTCAGATGTGCTCTGGTATGGGGTCAGAATATAAAAATCTGATGTATTACTCTTCTGTCCCGAGGGAAAGTGCTTCAGAGGGTGTTTGACATGCGTGCAGAGGTTAAAATCTTCTTAAACGAGAAGAAACATGCACTGGCATCAAATCTTGCAGACCCAAAGTGGTTGCTTAAACTGGCATATCTGACAGACATATTTTCAGAGTTGAATTTGCTGAATATGTCCATCCAAGGAAAAGATAAAAATTCATCTTTAAGTGTCAGAAAAGTTCAAGGCTTTCAAGGCAAAGCTGAGGTTGCGGAAGGGAAAAATCGAAAAGGGAAAAACTGCATCCTTTGCACTCTTGAACCTTTTTCTGGAAGATGAAGAAGACGCCTCACTTCTGGACGTAAAAAGTATCATTGTTAGTCACCTTGAAAAATTGAGTGATGAGTTTGATAGGTATATTCCGGATGAAGAGATGAATGAAAAATACAAATGGGTGCGCAAACCCTTTGATGTCCACGGCGAGGACCTCTCAGAAGAGTCTTCTATCCGAAATCTGCAAGAGGAGCTCATCGAGGTGCAACATGACGAAAATCTTCGTTTCAACTCTCAGCGACAATCACTAGGCGTGTTCTGGACTGGTGTGAAGAAAGAGAAACCGGTCCTTGGACATAAGGCTGTGAAAGTGTTGTTGCCTTTCGCTACAACCTATTTGTTTGAATCATTTTTTCCAGCTCTGATTGTCATCACAAAAAAGAAAAAAAAAACGGCTGCAATATTTTATTTGAGGGTAGCACTTTCTAAGAGTGAACCACGAATAGAGAAACTTAGTAGCATGATCCAGGCCCAAGGCTCCAATTAAATTTAATTTATCATTTCATAGAAAATATTTATATTTTAAGTTTGTTTTTTTGTGGAATGTGACAAAATATTATTTCAGAAGTAGGTGTTTTGATTAATATTAAACCATAGAATTTATGATGCTATAATAAAATTTAATTTTGTATTTTTTTTTTTTTTTTTTTTTACCTTACAGTACCTCTCTTACACGGATATTTATTTTACTTGTCCCTTACTTTTACAGCCAATATCTAGTAATATATAATAACACATATACAACTAAACTAGTGAGATCGCGGTCATGTCTTCAGGTGCATGTAATAACAGTGGTGCCATCTACCTTTTATTTATTTTCTTTTCCATTTTTTTTCTTATAATGATTTCCACTATAACCAACATACATCAAATAATCTCACTTACCCTTAACTCAAATATTTATATCTACATTCTCTCTTGCTGTTCTTTTCTTTTTTTTTTTCACGTTGCTCTTTTGATCTTTTATCCTTTTTTGCTCATATATTTTATTTTATTTATATATTTTATTTATTTATTTATTTTTTTTTATTCTGTTTATGATTCCTGCTGACACTAACACTAGCAATCTCTATGATACACTCTTTTCTACAGACGTAGAACACGAAGATGATATTAGACGTGTGGTGCTGAATTCCATGTATAGCAGCTTAAACAATGACGACATAAGTAAATACCATGATCTTACTTCTTATAAATCAGTAGTCCCCCTAAATTGTAAAGATTACCTCATTATCTTCAATGTTAATATTCGTTCTTTAAACAAAAACTGATAGTCTTATTTCACTACTGAATTCACTACATTAACTTCCAGATATATTAAGCATTATTATTATCACAGATGCTCCATCACTTATAGACCATATCTGGACAAACTTGACTGTACCCTCTTCATCTGGCATACTTCACTTCCCCATAAGTGACCATCTCCCTGTATTTCTTAATATTCCAATAATAGACACAGTATGTGCAAAAGCTTCAAGTTTCTTTTAGGCCAAATTCACTCCATAATCGTAGAAAATTTTCAATTAAGTTCTCAAAAGTGAACTGGAATAATCTGCTAACCAATAATGACTTTAATATTAATTGCAACTATTTTCTACACAAAACATATAGCATCTATTTTTCCTGCTCCCCCCCAAAAAAAAAAAAAAAACACTAAATGTATTTAACTAAGCGTCTCCAAAATCCTTGGATATCACACGGAATATTAAAGTCCATACAACAAAAGTTTATCCTGTATAAGGCATACATCATATAAATGATTGATCATAATACGTACAAAACATACCGCAACCACCTAACCAACATTATTAAACAAGCTAAAGCCAGCTATTTTTTACAAAAAAATTGAAATTTCAAACTGAATACAAAGAAGATTTGGGATATCATAAATATATTGCTAACATAAATTCAAAGATTCAAACAACATCTAAATCAATAACAGTAAATGATCACTCAGTTAACAACACACATGAAATTTCAGCTGCATCCAATAAATACTTTTCATATAAATAGCACCCAAGCTTGTAATAAAGTGCCACCTACTCAGATTTCTCACAGTTTTCATATAAGAAGTAACTATCTAAGCTCTATGTTAATACCTCCAGTAAACCACAGTAATATCATTGAAGCAATGCAGTCTTTCAAAAACGAAAAAAAAGGCCACATTGATGAAATACCTACTGAAATAATAAAAGAAAACAGATAATTATTTGCCATTCCCTTTAAAATATTGTTTAATCATTCAGTACAGGTTGGCATCTTTCCTGACAGATTTAAGCAGGCCAAAATCATCCCATTCCATAAAAGTGGAAGTAAAAGTGATATTTCAAATTACAGTCTCATTTTTATTTTACCTATACTTTCTAAAATCTCTGAATCTGTTATGAAAAAAAAAAAACATTTAAATATATATTTAAATAAAATGCAGATATTAAAGGATAAACACTTTGTCTGCAGACCTGGTCTTAGTATTTTTGATGCTGTCAGTACCTATACATCTGATTTATATAATGCGCTCAACAAAAATAAATCTATTATATCTGTATTAATTGACTTTCGCAAAGAATTTGACACTGTCCAACCCAATATTATGTTAGATAAATTGCACCATTATAGGACTAGAGGCTGGTTTTACGACTGGTTCACCTCCTATCTAAGAAACAGAAAACAGTACGCAATATTTGGTTAAATATCTTCCCCAACAGAACCAATGCACTTAAGAAGTATATTGGGAGCCATACTATTTCTACTATACACCAATGACATTTGTAACATCTCCCACTCTTTAAAACCTATACTCTTTGCAGATGATTCTACACTGTACATGACTGGTGACAAACCCACAGATCTGGAGTGTAATATAAATAGAGAACTTGTAAAATTCTCTGAATGGTGTTTAGCTAACCGCTTAACAGTAAATACTGCTAAAACCTACAATATTCTTTTCACCAACACCACAACCAAATATCAGCCATTCCCACATCTTACCCTTTTAAATAAAGACATTCTTCAAGTATATAAGACAAAGTTCCTCGGATTAACTATGGACAGAAAATTCAACTTCAAACATCACATTTCAGATCTCTCTTTAAAATTATCCAAAACAATTACACTCCCTAAAATCAAACAATATGTCCGTCCAGACATTCTTAAATGTATATATTAAGCACATTTTTTTTTTTTTTAATGTAGAAGGGACACTGGCCAAGGGCAATAAAAAATCCAGTAAAAATCTAAATGCCCACTGAGATGCCATTTCCATAAAAGGGTCCAAAGCGGTAGTCAAAAATTAGTGGATAAGTGTCTTGAAACCTCCCTCTTGAAGGAATTCAAGTCATAGGAAGGTGGAAAAACTGAAACAGGCAGGGAGTTCCAGAGTTTACCAGAGAAAGGGACGAATGACTGAGAATACTGGTTAACTCTTGCATTAGAGAGGTGGACAAAATAGGGGTGAGAGAAAGAAGAAAGTCTTGTGCAGCGAGGCCGCGGGAGGATGGGAGGCATGCAGTTAGCATGATCAGAAGAGTAGTTAGCATAAAAATTGCGGTAGAAGACAGGTAGAGACGCAACACTGCGGCGATGAGAGAGAGGCCGAAGACAGTCAGTTAAAGGAGAGGAGTTGATGAGACGAAAAGCTTTTGATTCCACCCTATCTAGAAGAGCGGTATGAGTGGAACCCCCCCAGACATGTGAGGCATACTCCATACATGGACGGATAAGGTCCTTTTACAGAGTTAGCAGCTGGGGGGGTAGTGATAAAAACTGGCGGAGACGTCTCAGAACACCTAACTTCATAGAAGCTGTTTTAGCTAGAGATGATATGTGAAGTTTCCAGTTCAGATTATAAGTAAAGGACATACCGAGGATGCTCAGTGTAGAAGAGTGTAGTTGAGTGTCATTGAAGAAGAGGGGATAGTTGTCTGAAAGGTTGTGTCGAGTTGATAGATAAAGGAATTGAGTTTTTGAGGCATTGAACAATACCAAGTTTGCTTTGCCCCTTTCAGAAATTTGGGAAAGATCAGAAGTCAAGCGTTCTGTGGCTTCCCTGCGTGAAATGTTTACTTCCTGAAGGGTTGGACGTCTATCAAAAGACGTGGAAAAGTGCATGGTGGTATCATCAGCGTAGGAGTGGATAGGACAAGAAGACATATATTCTCATTTAAACTACTGTAACTATATTTGGTCCACCACCTACCCCAGTCACTTACAACATCTAAATGTGATACACAAGAAAATAATAAGATTAATGACTAGTAGTGACTACCGTGAACACACCCCTCCACTATTCAAGTCTCTATGTATATTAAATATTAGTGACATATCAAAATTAAATATTGCTTCCTATATATAAAGAAACTTTCATTAACACTGCAAGACGAAACCATCACTACATTACCCGAAGCCAGGACTCTACGGTTACCCAGACTCAAACGTTCACTCTATAAACATTCACTTATATATCAAGGGCATAAGATTTGGAATCACATCGCACCTTATATCAAAAACTCACTCAAGTATCTCCAAGGAAAATACAAGAAATTTCTATTTTCCCGTTATTAGTAACCCAGTATCAAAACTTTATTTTCTCCATTCCAGCTATCATGTGTTTACTTATTTATAACACTGGTCATGAGTTCAATTATATGTGAGGATTATATGTGAGACTCCGCCGCCTGTCCACGACCCAGGTCAGAACACTGCCCGTGTTTGTCCGTGAACAAGTGCAGGTGTTGCTGACGTGGCAGAGAACTAGGACGAACTAGGTCGAACTAAAAGCTTGGTAATGACCGTGATTAATATTACTTGCGTAAATCACAACAACACCTCACCTCTCGTGACCCAGGTGTGCGCGCAAGACGGACATAAAAAAACTTTAAATATCTGTGTATAGTGTGCTCTCAGGGTGAAATGAACTTTAAGATTTTAGGGACGAAAGGTAGACAAGCGAACATTCTGGTGATCGTGTATTTTAAAGGAAGAGATGAGTGTACTAGTTAGTCTAATTCTAGACCTTAAGGATGACAATATATGTAGCCGTGCATGTAATCCCATTGCCGCGTAGACGTAAGCGGATGGAAAGTGTATATAAGGAGGAAACACAGAAAAACTCGCGTAGTTCTCCGGTCGTCTTGATATAGGTGGTGTCCTATTTTTTTTTAGCAGATCTAACTCAGTTTTGCTGCACCATGCGATTACCAGTCGTTCTCTGCATTGCCCTGCCCGTAACTAATACTTATAGGGTTTTCTTATGTGCCTTATGTGTCTCGCCTTTAAATATGCTGTGATGTTGTGTTTGCTTATTTTATTATGTGATTATGTTATATGTACATTTATGAGTTTTATGTATTTGATAAAAAGCGATGCGTTACTGAGTGACAATCTTATCGATGAAGTCGCGTTAACGTACGAGTACAGTTAATAATAACGTGAAGACTTGTTAGTTTGTCAATGCGGAATTACTTGATGTTTTTATTAACTGGTATTATGATGTAGACTTACTGTCTTTTATTACCATCGTGTGTTATTGGAATGCTTATTTACTGGTTAATAAATACTATTAGATTTTTCTGAGCTGCATTTATGGCTTACCCCACTGTGAGAACCCTAACCTTAACTCTCGGCAATCTGAATTTAGGATTAAAAAATTGTGATAGCACCTGAAGCTCCTTCACAGACTCTAACTTATTATCAAAGGTGAGTTGGGGAATTACTACAGAGAAAGTAGGAGGAAACAGAAAGGGGGCTGCTGCAATTATGTGCATGTAGTTTTTTTGTGAAGGAAGAGGGTTGCCTTTAGAGGGCAGGTTGTCCCCTTGTGTTTTGAGGTACAAAGAGAAACGCTCAGTGAGGTTACAGTTGGGTTAAAGCTAAGTTCACAGCAGCTCCTTATCCAGTGTTTCAGATCTCACTAGGAGTAATTATCGTTTCAGCAGGTGTCTCTTACCTCCTCCATGCAAATATAAACTATAGTATAACACTCTAGATTGTTCTCGGCGTTCTCGTATCTGGGATAAGTCTGTTCTCCATACAACTCTGCTAGTTTCTTTATATTGTTAGGGAAACTGGATGTTAAGCCAATACTTCCGATTCTGTTGCCGTTGTCTTGTTTCTTAAGTTATCTAAATATCCTGGGTTCTCATCTCTTCAAAACCAACTTGTTTTCGCTGCCACATCCAGCTACACTGCACTTCTAAAGCTGCATTTCACTTAGATGTTCACCCAACGATAATTGCCTTACCGAAGTGCTGGTCATGTGACGTTAGCTATCATGAATCGCCAGTCATCTCTCTTACCTGCCATCCTGACCACATCCACGGTGTTTTGTCCTATGATAATAGTTTTCAGCAAGGTATCGATCAATTTTTTTCTTTACCTTCCTCTTGCTCTTCTTCCATCATTCTTCCCCATCAAGCAACCCGTTTCCATTCCTCCAGCTCTCAGAATGTGTCCCCAAAACTGTAACTGCTTCCTCTTTATATTCATATTTTTTTTTATCAACTCTCTCCCCACTCCTACACGATGCAGCACTTCATCATTAATTACTTTTGTTGTCCATGGAAACATTTGTATTTTTGTAAGGTATAAATCTCCATAACCTCTAATTTCTTTTCAGTTTTCTTTTTAATAGTCCATGTTTCACAACCATGCAATAAAACTGACCAGACATAACATTTCAGTATTGAAATTTTTAAATTCGATTTATCCCAAAATTTGTTATCAAAGTTCCCATATTCATAAAAGCAGTTTTTGCCAACACTATTCTTTTCTTTATTTCCTTTTCACAATCTACCTCATCTTAAGCAATACTTCACAGATATTTAAATTCTCGAATTTGTTTAATCAGCCTTCCACTAATATATATTCGTACTCATATTTTTTTTCTTGTTATTCCCATATCCTCCGTCTTTTTTTGCGTTTATCTTCATATCTCTCTCCTCACTTACTTCTTTCACTTCATTCACAAGCTTTTGTAACTTTTCCTCTGAATTCGCTGCAAGAACTGTATCATCGGTATATACAGTATATTTATCACGTTCTTTCCTCCAGTTCTCCCTCTCTCCAAATCTTTTAGACTTTCCATACATTTCTGACCATGTAAAGAGAAGAGGTCTGGGGAATGACACATCCCTGTCTCACTCCTCTTCATTCCAATACAAATTTGCTGTCAACCTGGTATCTTTACCATCCACTCCTGTTTCCCTAAGTACTTCCAGAAGTTCTTCATGGTTTATTGTATCAAATGTCTTTTTCATAATCAACAAAACAAATGTATAAATGCTTCTTTATCTCTACTGCTCTTTCAGTAATATTTCTTAAACTAAAAATGACATTGCTGGTACCCATCCTTTATCTAAGGCCAAACTATTCTTTTGGCATATTTTCCTCAACCTTTCTCTTCAATCTATTTATCAAGACTCCAACAGTTACCTTTTCCATCTGGCTCATAATATTAAAAGTTTTGTTTTGTTTTGTTTTGTTTCAAATTCACTAATTCCAATTTTCTTGGAAATAGTTATGAATATTGCCTCTTGCAGGGTTTTTGCCATATATCCCGTCTCATATATTTTATTCGCTACCTTTGTTATTTTATCCAATGCCAAATCACCCGCTACTTTCACCATTTCTACCATCACTTCATCTTCACCCGCAGCCTTACAATTTTTCATCCCTGCTATGACTGCTGTTATATTGATGGGCCTTCTAAAACACCTTCAAACTTTGGGATATCTCCTCTTTCATCATTATACAAGTCTTATGTGTATTTTTCCCGTCTTTTATATATATATATATATATATATATATATATATATATATATATATATATATATATATATATATATATATATATATATATATATATATATATATATATATATATATATATATATATATATATATATATATATATATATATATATATATATATATATATATATATATATATATATATATATATATATATATATATATATATATATATATATATATATATATATATATATATATATATATATATATATTATATCAACCTCTATCAACAGATTTTCTTGTTTGTCCATCAACTTCTATCAACAGATTTCCTTGTTTGTCCTTAATTACAGATCCTCTTATTGGTTTCTTCCCGGTCATCTCTCTCACTTTTTTCATACACGAGATTCTGATTTATATTAGGACATTGTCCTATATCTATATTTATCTCATTCATTCTTTTTCATTTGTCTTCATTAATTTTCTTTGTCCGCATTTCGTCTTTAATTTCCTTGTCCATGTCCACATACCTCTCGTGATTTTGTTTGCATAATCTTCTTTTGCCCATAAGCTCCATAGTTTCCAGTGACATCCATTATTGCGTTGCTTCTCTATGTGTTTTTTTTTTTTTTTTTTGTACTAGTGACAGTAGTTCAAATCTGTTCCTGACCTCCACTTTAAACTTTGACTTTACCCCATTCTTCAGTGGTATATTCAATTCTCTTCTCGGTTCTTGTTTTCTTTTCTGTATTTTTCTTTTTTGTTTCACTCTCATGTTTGCAATTACTGGGACATAGTCGTGTTTATGTCTACAGTGTGTCCCAGGATATGTTTTACATTGTTATATAGAATTTCTGAAAGTGATTTATTGTTATATAACGCCGCCAACAGTACTTAAATACCAGTATACTCGCGACGGACTGTGCAGCTGGATCTCAACCTTCCTCGCTGCTATGATTGGACGTTCTAAGTAGGAAACGTGTCACAAACTATTCTAGGCGCCGACTTCCTCAGACATTACAAACTGATGGTTGATGTGAGAGGTAGGAAGTTGGTCGACACCTCACAGCTTTCTTCACTAAGGCACAGGCAACACATAGTAGCAGCACACGCCTCTCTGTCATCCACCAGTTTGCTGACCTCCTCAAGACCTTCCCCATGCTGACACAGCCTTACTCTCCCATCATGACAGTGAAGCATCATGTGATGCATCACAAAGAAACAAAAGGACAACCAGTACATGCCAAGGCGCTACAAGGAGGCGAAGGCTGAATTCAAGTCTCCAATGCATGAAGGCGGCGTCGGACCCACCAGCAGCAACTAATCGTCAGCTTTGCACATTGTCCCTAAGAAAATCAGAGGCATGAGTCCTTGTGAAGACTACCGTGCCCTCAACTCACGCACTGTGCAAGATATGTATCCAATGCCAAATATTTGTTTTTCTTTTTTTTATGTACGAGGGTCACTGCCCAAGGAAAACAAAAAAAAAAAAAACGGAAAAAAAATCCCACTGAGGTTCCAGTCCAACAAAGAGATGTCAAGAGAATTATCGAAAATAGAAGGATAAGTGTCTTTAAACCTTCCTCTTGAAAGAGTTCAAGTCATAAGAAGAAGGAACTACGGCACCAGGTAAGGAATTTTGGAGTTTATCAAAGAAAGGGGTGAATGACTGATATTACTGGATAATTCTTGCATTAGAGAGATGGACAGAATACGGATAAGAGAAAGAAGAAAGTTTTGTGCAGCAAGGCCGCGGGAGGAGGGGAGGCATACATTTAGCAGGATCAGAAGAGTAGTTAGCGTGAAAATAACGGTAGAAGATAGCAAGAAATGCAACATTGCAGCGATAAGAAAGAGGGTGAAGACAGTCAGTTAGAGGAGAAGAATTGATATGACGAAAAGCTTTTAATTCCACCCTATCTAAAATGGCTTTATGAGTGGAACCCTTCCCCATACATGTGAAGCATACTCTAAACACAGACGGATAAGGCCCCTGTACAGCTGGGGGGTGAGAAAAACTGGCAGAAACGACTCAGAACGTCTAACTTCTTAGAGGCTGTTTTAGACAGAGATGAGATGTGAAGTTATCAGTTTAGATTATAAAGAAAGGACAGTCCAAGGATGTTCATTGTAGAAAAGGGGGGCAGTTGATTGTCAATAAAGAAGAGAGGATAGTTGTCTGGAGGGTTGTGTCGAGAGACCTCACTGCGTTAAGTATTTATGTAAAAGGAGGACTAGACGTCGACGAAAAGACGTGGAAAAGGGTAAGGTGGTATCCTTAACGTAGGAGTAAGGAAGAAAAGAAATTTGGTTTAGAGGATCATTGATGAATATTGGTAAGAGAGTGGGTGACAGGACAGAACCCTAAGGAACACCACTGTTAATAGATTTACGAGAAGAACAGTGGACATCTATTTGAGCAGCAATAGAACGGTCAGAAAGGAAACGTAAGATAAAGTTACAGAGAAAAGGTTAGAAGCCGTAAAAGGGTAGTTTGGAAATCAAAGCTTTGTGCCAAACTCTTATCAAAAGCTTTATATGTCTAAGACAACAGCAAAAGCAAAAAAGTATGACCAAGAATCAGTAAAGAAAGCCAGAATATCACCAATAGAGAGGGTTTGATGGAAACCATACTGATGAATAGATATAAGGTTGTTAAATAATAAATGTTTATGATTCTTCTTTGTTTTTTTATGTAGAAGGGACACTGGCACACGGCAACATAATACTGAAATACCAGTCCAAGAAAAGAGTCCAAATCGATAGTCAAATATTGAAGGATAAGTGTTTTGAAGCCTCCTTCTTGAGGGAATTCAAGTCATAAGAAGGTGGAAATACAGAATACTAGAAGAGCGGTATGAGTGAAACCCCTCCAGACATGTGAAACATACTCCATACTCGTACATGGACAGCTAAGGCCCTTGTACAGGGTTTGCAGCTGGGGGAGTGAGAAAAACTGGCGGAGACGTCTCAGAACGCTAAACTTCATAGAAGCTGTTTTAGCTAGAGATGAGATGTGAAGTTTCTAGTTCAGATTATAAGTAAAGGACAGACCGAGGATGTTCAGTGTAGAAGAGGGGGACAGTTGAGTGTCATTAAAGAAGAAGGGATCGTTGTCTGAAAGGTTGTGTCGAATAGATAGATGGAGTAAATCATTATTTTATTTTTTTTTCAGGCAGTGAACAATACCAAGTTTTCTCTGCCCAATCAGAAATTTCAAAAAGATCATAAGTCAAGCGTTCTGTGGCTTCCGTGCGTTAAATATTTACTTCCTGAAGGGTTGGAAGTCCATGAAAAGACGTGGAAAAGTGCAGGGTGGCTCCATCAGTGTAGGAGTGGATAGAACAAAAACTTTGGTTTAGAAGGTCATTGATGAATAATAAGAAGAGACAGGGTGACAGGACAGAACCCTGAGGAGCACCACTGTTAATAGATTTAGGAGAAGAACAGTGACCGTCTACCACAGCAGCAATAGAACGGTCAGAAAGAAAACTTGAGATGAAGTTAGAGAGAGAAGGATAGAAGCCATAGGAGGGTAGTTTGGAAATCAAACATTATGCCAGACTCTATCAGAAGCTTTTGATATTTTTTTTTTATGTAGGAAGGATACTGGCCAAGGGCAACAAAAATCTAATAAAAAAAATGCCCACTGAAATGCCAGTCACATAAAAGGGTCAAGGCAATGATCAAAAATTGGTGGATAAGTGTCTTGAAACCTCCCTCTTGAAGGAATTCAAGGAAGGTGGAAATACAGAAGCAGGCAGGGAGTTCCAAAGTTTACCAGAGAAAGGGATGAATGATTGAGAATACTGGTTAACTCTTGCGTTAGAGAGGTGGACAGAATAGGGATGGGAGAAAGAAGGAAGTCTTGTGCAGCGAGGCCGCGGAAGGAGGGGAGGCATGCAGTTAGCAAGATCAGAAGAGGAGTTAGCATGAAAATAGCGGTAGAAGACAGCTAGAGATGCAACATTGCGGCGGTGAGAGAGAGGCTGAAGACAGTCAGTTAGAGGAGAGGAGTTGATGAGACGAAAAGCTTTTGATTCCACCCTGTCTAGAAGAGCAGTAGGAGTGGAACCGCCCCAGACATGTGAAGCATACTCCATACATGGATGGATAAGGCCCTTGTACAGAGTTAGCAGCTGGGGGGGTGAGAAAAACTGGCGGAGACGTTTCAGAACACCTAACTTCATAGAGGCTGTTTTAGCTAGAGATGAGATGTGAAGTTTCCAGTTCAGATTATAAGTAAAGGACAGACCGAGAATGTTCAGTGTAAAAGAGGGGGACAGTTGAGTGTCACTGAAGAAGAGGGGATAGTTGTCTGGAAGGTTGTGTCGAGTTGATAAATGGAGGAATTGAGTTTTTGAGGCATTGAACAATACCAAGTTTGCTCTGCCCCAATCAGAAATTTTAGAAAGATCAGAAGTCAGGCGTTCTGTGGCTTTAGAAGATCATTAATGAATAATAAGAAAAGAGTGGGTGACAGGACAGAACCCTGAGGAACACCACTGTTAATAGATTTAGGAGAAGAACAGTGACCGTCTACCACAGTAGCAACAGAACGGTCAGAAAGGAAACTTGAGATGAAGTTACTGAGAGAAGGATAGAAACCGTAGGAGGGTAGTTTGGAAATCAAAGCTTTGTGCCAGACTCTATCAAAGGCTTCTGATATGTCCAAGGCAACACCAAAATTTTCACCAAAATCTCTAAAAGAGGATGACCAGGACTCAGTAAGAAAGGCCAGAAGATCACCAGTAGAGCGGCCTTGACGGAATTCATACTGGCGATCAGATAGAAGGTTGTGAAGTGATAGATGTTTAAGAATCTTCCTGTTGAGGATAGATTCAAAAACTTTAGATAAGCAGGAAATTAAAGCAATAGGACGGTAGTTTGAGGGATTAGAGCGGTCACCCTTTTTAGGAACAAGTTGAATGTAGGCAAACTTCCAGCAAGAAGGAAAGGTAGATGTTGACAGACAGAGCTGAAAGAGTTTGACTAAGCAAGGTGCAAGCACAGAGGCACAGTTTCGGAGAACAATAGGAGGGACCCCATCAGGATCATAAGCCTTCCGAGGGTTTAGGCCAGCGAGGGCATGGAAAACATCATTGCGAAGAATTTTGATAGGTGGCATGAAGTAGTCACAGGGTGGAGGAGAGGGAGGAACAAGCCCAGAATCGTCCAAGGTAGAGTTTTTAGCAAAGGTTTGAGCAAAGAGTTCAGCTTTAGAAATAGATGTGATAGCAGTGGTGCCATCTGGTTGCAGTAGAGGAGGGAAAGAAGAAGAAGCAAAGTTATTGGAGATATTTTTGGCTAGATGCCAGAAATCACAAGGGGAGTTAGATCTTGAAAGGTTTTGACATTTTCTGTTAATGAAGGAGTTTTTGGCTAGTTGAAGAACAGACTTGGCATGGTTCCGGGCAGAAATATAAAGTGCATGAGATTCTGTTGATGGAAGGCTTAAGTACCTTTTGTGGGCCACCTCTCTATGATGTATAGCACGAGAACAAGCTGTGTTAAACCAAGGTTTAGAAGGTTTAGGACGAGAAAAAGAGTGAGGAATGTACGCCTCCATGCCAGACACTATCACCTCTGTTATGCGCTCAGCACACAAAGACGGGTCTCTGACACGGAAGCAGTAGTCATTCCAAGGAAAATCAGCAAAATACCTCCTCAGGTCCCCCCAACTAGCAGAGGCAAAACGCCAGAGGCACCTTCCCTTAGGGGGATCCTGAGGAGGGATTGGAGTGATAGGACAAGATAAAGATATGAGATTGTGATCGGAGGAGCCCAACGGAGAAGAAAGGGTGACAGCATAAGCAGAAGGATTAGAGGTCAGGAAAAGGTCAAGAATGTTGGGCGTATCTCCAAGACGGTCAGGAATACGAGTAGGATGTTGCACAAATTGCTCTAGGTCATGGATGATAGCAAAGTTGTAGGCTAGTTCACCAGGATGGTCAGTGAAGGGAGAGGATAACCAAAGGTGGTGGTGAACATTGAAGTCTTCAAGAATGGAGATCTCTGCAAAAGGGAAGAGGGCCAGAATGTGCTCCACTTTGGAAGTTAAGTATTCAAAGAATTTCTTATAGTCAGAGGAGTTAGGAGAGAGGTATACAGCACAGATAAATTTAGTATGAGAGTGACTCTGTAGTCGTAACCAGATGGTGGAAAACTCGGAAGATTCAAGAGCGTGGGCTCGAGAGCAGGTTAAGTCATTGCGCACATAAGCACAGCATCCAGCTTTGGATCGAAAGTGAGGATAGAGAAAGTAGGAGGGAACAGAAAAGGGACTACTGTCAGTTGCCTCTGGCACCTGAGTTTCAGTGAGGAAAAGAAGATGAGGTTTAGAAGAGGAGAGGTGGTGTTCTACAGATTGAAAATTAGATCTTAGACCGGGAATGTTGCAGAAGTTAATGAAGAAAAAGTTGAGGGGGGTGTCAAGACACTTAGGGTCGTCGACAGAAAGGCAGTCCGACCTGGGGAGATTTATGGTCCCCTCCCCAGATGGAGACTCCGAGGCTGGTGTAGGAGTCGCTATGATCATCATCATCCAAGGAAACAGCAAAAGTTTCACCAAAATCTCTAAAAGAGGATGACCAAAACTCAGTAAGGAAAGCCAGAAGATCACCAGTAGAGCGACCTTGACGGAACTCATACTGGCGATCAGATACAAGGTTGTGAAGTGATAGATATTTAAGAATCTTCCTGTTGAGAATATATTAAAAAACTTGAGATAGGCAGAAAATTAAAATTAATAGAACGGTACTTAGAGGGAATAGAACGGTCACCCTTTCTAGGAACAGGCTGAATATAGGCAAACTACCAGCAAGAAGGAAAGGTAGATGTTGCCAGGCAGACCTGAAAGAGTTTGACTAGGCAAGGTGCAAGCACGGAGGCACAGTTTCGGAGAACAATAGGAGGTATCCCCATCAGGTCCATAAGCCTTCCGAGGGTTTAGGCCAGAGAGGCCATAGAAAACATCATTGCGAAAAATTTTAATAGGTAGCGTGAAATAGTCAGAGGGTGGAGTAGAGGGAGGAGCAAGCCCTGAATCGTCCAAGGTAGAGTTTTTAGCAAAGGTTTGAGCGAAGAGTTCAGGTTTAGAAATAGATGTGATAGCAGTGTTGCCATCTGCTTGAAATAAAGGAGGGAAAGAAGAAGCAAAGTTATTGGAGATATTTTGGGCTAGTTGCCAGAAGTCACGAGGGGAGTTAGATCTTGAAAGATTTTGAGACTTTCTGTTATTGAAGGAGTTTTTGGCTAGTTGGAAAAATGTGGTTTCGGGCTGAAATATAAAGTGCTTGCGATTCTGGTGATGGAAGGCTTAAGTATCTTTTGTGGACCACCTCTCTATCATGTATAGCACGGGAACAAGCTGTGTTAAACCAATGTTTGAAAGGTTTAGGTTGACCCCAATTGGGGTCGCCAAACGTTTTTTTCTGTGGTCGCCAAGACCTCAAAATATTAAACATGGTCAATTCCCAAGTCTAAGATGTTTTCAGGATATACATAGTCACTTATTGGTTGAGGAAAATGTAGCTAAATTTTGATTGGATGTTATATAATAATTTAAATGTAGTAGTCCAAATCGCCAATCTTGTATCACACAGGTATTCACCTACTTAATAGGCTACAACCAGACAGTGTATTATAACAAATTAATGAATAAAATAAATAAATCGTAGACTTCAACCGGAACTCGTAGTAAAGAAAAACATATAAACGTATTTTTGGATTTTTATCTATCGACTTCTGTATATATCTGTTCATATATAAATATGAGAAACTCAATTTTTGATGTCGGTATCCCTGAGTGCCGTATGCGTTTGATACGTGAACAGCATCACCATCCACGTCCACCAGGCTGCCACTTCAGCTGTACTGTCTGCAATTTGCTCTGTTTATTTCGGTAAGTTAATGCATTTGTACCTGTTTAGTGATTTCGAATGTGTTACATAGTTTGTACTTTGTCTTTGTTTCTTTAAAATTTTTAATTACCCATGAAAAGTAGTGTGCCGACAATAGAAACTAAATATGTATTTCCCTTGAAGACGAAGTATGTCAGTGGATGACATACTGTCATCTAAAACCAAATGGTACCGCCCATCATATTTAGAGAGCGAGGGGGCAAGGGAAGAGGAAGAGAAGGAGGGCAACGGAAGAGGGGGAAGGGACACTTTTCTTGCCCCCTCCTCCTCCTACATTTGCCTCTTTCCTTTTGCCATCCTTTCCTTGCTCCTCTACCCCCTCCTTCTTTACACGACCCTCCTCTTTCTGCTTTTTTTTTTCTCTCTCTCATCCTCCTTTAATCTTTCTTGCTCCCCTACCCGCCTTTTCAATCTTTCCTTGCCTCTCCCCCTCCTCTCCTCTTTACACCTCCCCTTCCTTTTTATTTGCCTTCTCTCCTTGCTGTTTCTTCCTGACCACTCCCTTCCTTTTCTTTACACCTGTTTGTTCTTTGCCCCTTCTCTTTTATTCTTCTTCTTTTATTAAATCATCAGTCCTGAATTCAAGGTTGTTCAGTCAGATGTGCTCTGGTATGGGGTCAGAATATAAAAATCTGATGTATTACTCTTCTGTCCCGAGGGAAAGTGCTTCAGAGGGTGTTTGACATGCGTGCAGAGGTTAAAATCTTCTTAAACGAGAAGAAACATGCACTGGCATCAAATCTTGCAGACCCAAAGTGGTTGCTTAAACTGGCATATCTGACAGACATATTTTCAGAGTTGAATTTGCTGAATATGTCCATCCAAGGAAAAGATAAAAATTCATCTTTAAGTGTCAGAAAAGTTCAAGGCTTTCAAGGCAAAGCTGAGGTTGCGGAAGGGAAAAATCGAAAAGGGAAAAACTGCATCCTTTGCACTCTTGAACCTTTTTCTGGAAGATGAAGAAGACGCCTCACTTCTGGACGTAAAAAGTATCATTGTTAGTCACCTTGAAAAATTGAGTGATGAGTTTGATAGGTATATTCCGGATGAAGAGATGAATGAAAAATACAAATGGGTGCGCAAACCCTTTGATGTCCACGGCGAGGACCTCTCAGAAGAGTCTTCTATCCGAAATCTGCAAGAGGAGCTCATCGAGGTGCAACATGACGAAAATCTTCGTTTCAACTCTCAGCGACAATCACTAGGCGTGTTCTGGACTGGTGTGAAGAAAGAGAAACCGGTCCTTGGACATAAGGCTGTGAAAGTGTTGTTGCCTTTCGCTACAACCTATTTGTTTGAATCATTTTTTCCAGCTCTGATTGTCATCACAAAAAAGAAAAAAAAAACGGCTGCAATATTTTATTTGAGGGTAGCACTTTCTAAGAGTGAACCACGAATAGAGAAACTTAGTAGCATGATCCAGGCCCAAGGCTCCAATTAAATTTAATTTATCATTTCATAGAAAATATTTATATTTTAAGTTTGTTTTTTTGTGGAATGTGACAAAATATTATTTCAGAAGTAGGTGTTTTGATTAATATTAAACCATAGAATTTATGATGCTATAATAAAATTTAATTTTGTATTTTTTTTTTTTTTTTTTTTTACCTTACAGTACCTCTCTTACACGGATATTTATTTTACTTGTCCCTTACTTTTACAGCCAATATCTAGTAATATATAATAACACATATACAACTAAACTAGTGAGATCGCGGTCATGTCTTCAGGTGCATGTAATAACAGTGGTGCCATCTACCTTTTATTTATTTTCTTTTCCATTTTTTTTCTTATAATGATTTCCACTATAACCAACATACATCAAATAATCTCACTTACCCTTAACTCAAATATTTATATCTACATTCTCTCTTGCTGTTCTTTTCTTTTTTTTTTTCACGTTGCTCTTTTGATCTTTTATCCTTTTTTGCTCATATATTTTATTTTATTTATATATTTTATTTATTTATTTATTTTTTTTATTCTGTTTATGATTCCTGCTGACACTAACACTAGCAATCTCTATGATACACTCTTTTCTACAGACGTAGAACACGAAGATGATATTAGACGTGTGGTGCTGAATTCCATGTATAGCAGCTTAAACAATGACGACATAAGTAAATACCATGATCTTACTTCTTATAAATCAGTAGTCCCCCTAAATTGTAAAGATTACCTCATTATCTTCAATGTTAATATTCGTTCTTTAAACAAAAACTGATAGTCTTATTTCACTACTGAATTCACTACATTAACTTCCAGATATATTAAGCATTATTATTATCACAGATGCTCCATCACTTATAGACCATATCTGGACAAACTTGACTGTACCCTCTTCATCTGGCATACTTCACTTCCCCATAAGTGACCATCTCCCTGTATTTCTTAATATTCCAATAATAGACACAGTATGTGCAAAAGCTTCAAGTTTCTTTTAGGCCAAATTCACTCCATAATCGTAGAAAATTTTCAATTAAGTTCTCAAAAGTGAACTGGAATAATCTGCTAACCAATAATGACTTTAATATTAATTGCAACTATTTTCTACACAAAACATATAGCATCTATTTTTCCTGCTCCCCCCCAAAAAAAAAAAAAAAACACTAAATGTATTTAACTAAGCGTCTCCAAAATCCTTGGATATCACACGGAATATTAAAGTCCATACAACAAAAGTTTATCCTGTATAAGGCATACATCATATAAATGATTGATCATAATACGTACAAAACATACCGCAACCACCTAACCAACATTATTAAACAAGCTAAAGCCAGCTATTTTTTACAAAAAAATTGAAATTTCAAACTGAATACAAAGAAGATTTGGGATATCATAAATATATTGCTAACATAAATTCAAAGATTCAAACAACATCTAAATCAATAACAGTAAATGATCACTCAGTTAACAACACACATGAAATTTCAGCTGCATCCAATAAATACTTTTCATATAAATAGCACCCAAGCTTGTAATAAAGTGCCACCTACTCAGATTTCTCACAGTTTTCATATAAGAAGTAACTATCTAAGCTCTATGTTAATACCTCCAGTAAACCACAGTAATATCATTGAAGCAATGCAGTCTTTCAAAAACGAAAAAAAAGGCCACATTGATGAAATACCTACTGAAATAATAAAAGAAAACAGATAATTATTTGCCATTCCCTTTAAAATATTGTTTAATCATTCAGTACAGGTTGGCATCTTTCCTGACAGATTTAAGCAGGCCAAAATCATCCCATTCCATAAAAGTGGAAGTAAAAGTGATATTTCAAATTACAGTCTCATTTTTATTTTACCTATACTTTCTAAAATCTCTGAATCTGTTATGAAAAAAAAAAAACATTTAAATATATATTTAAATAAAATGCAGATATTAAAGGATAAACACTTTGTCTGCAGACCTGGTCTTAGTATTTTTGATGCTGTCAGTACCTATACATCTGATTTATATAATGCGCTCAACAAAAATAAATCTATTATATCTGTATTAATTGACTTTCGCAAAGAATTTGACACTGTCCAACCCAATATTATGTTAGATAAATTGCACCATTATAGGACTAGAGGCTGGTTTTACGACTGGTTCACCTCCTATCTAAGAAACAGAAAACAGTACGCAATATTTGGTTAAATATCTTCCCCAACAGAACCAATGCACTTAAGAAGTATATTGGGAGCCATACTATTTCTACTATACACCAATGACATTTGTAACATCTCCCACTCTTTAAAACCTATACTCTTTGCAGATGATTCTACACTGTACATGACTGGTGACAAACCCACAGATCTGGAGTGTAACATAAATAGAGAACTTGTAAAATTCTCTGAATGGTGTTTAGCTAACCGCTTAACAGTAAATACTGCTAAAACCTACAATATTCTTTTCACCAACACCACAACCAAATATCAGCCATTCCCACATCTTACCCTTTTAAATAAAGACATTCTTCAAGTATATAAGACAAAGTTCCTCGGATTAACTATGGACAGAAAATTCAACTTCAAACATCACATTTCAGATCTCTCTTTAAAATTATCCAAAACAATTACACTCCCTAAAATCAAACAATATGTCCGTCCAGACATTCTTAAATGTATATATTAAGCACATTTTTTTTTTTTTTAATGTAGAAGGGACACTGGCCAAGGGCAATAAAAAATCCAGTAAAAATCTAAATGCCCACTGAGATGCCATTTCCATAAAAGGGTCCAAAGCGGTAGTCAAAAATTAGTGGATAAGTGTCTTGAAACCTCCCTCTTGAAGGAATTCAAGTCATAGGAAGGTGGAAAAACTGAAACAGGCAGGGAGTTCCAGAGTTTACCAGAGAAAGGGACGAATGACTGAGAATACTGGTTAACTCTTGCATTAGAGAGGTGGACAAAATAGGGGTGAGAGAAAGAAGAAAGTCTTGTGCAGCGAGGCCGCGGGAGGATGGGAGGCATGCAGTTAGCATGATCAGAAGAGTAGTTAGCATAAAAATTGCGGTAGAAGACAGGTAGAGACGCAACACTGCGGCGATGAGAGAGAGGCCGAAGACAGTCAGTTAAAGGAGAGGAGTTGATGAGACGAAAAGCTTTTGATTCCACCCTATCTAGAAGAGCGGTATGAGTGGAACCCCCCCAGACATGTGAGGCATACTCCATACATGGACGGATAAGGTCCTTTTACAGAGTTAGCAGCTGGGGGGGTAGTGATAAAAACTGGCGGAGACGTCTCAGAACACCTAACTTCATAGAAGCTGTTTTAGCTAGAGATGATATGTGAAGTTTCCAGTTCAGATTATAAGTAAAGGACATACCGAGGATGCTCAGTGTAGAAGAGTGTAGTTGAGTGTCATTGAAGAAGAGGGGATAGTTGTCTGAAAGGTTGTGTCGAGTTGATAGATAAAGGAATTGAGTTTTTGAGGCATTGAACAATACCAAGTTTGCTTTGCCCCTTTCAGAAATTTGGGAAAGATCAGAAGTCAAGCGTTCTGTGGCTTCCCTGCGTGAAATGTTTACTTCCTGAAGGGTTGGACGTCTATCAAAAGACGTGGAAAAGTGCATGGTGGTATCATCAGCGTAGGAGTGGATAGGACAAGAAGACATATATTCTCATTTAAACTACTGTAACTATATTTGGTCCACCACCTACCCCAGTCACTTACAACATCTAAATGTGATACACAAGAAAATAATAAGATTAATGACTAGTAGTGACTACCGTGAACACACCCCTCCACTATTCAAGTCTCTATGTATATTAAATATTAGTGACATATCAAAATTAAATATTGCTTCCTATATATAAAGAAACTTTCATTAACACTGCAAGACGAAACCATCACTACATTACCCGAAGCCAGGACTCTACGGTTACCCAGACTCAAACGTTCACTCTATAAACATTCACTTATATATCAAGGGCATAAGATTTGGAATCACATCGCACCTTATATCAAAAACTCACTCAAGTATCTCCAAGGAAAATACAAGAAATTTCTATTTTCCCGTTATTAGTAACCCAGTATCAAAACTTTATTTTCTCCATTCCAGCTATCATGTGTTTACTTATTTATAACACTGGTCATGAGTTCAATTATATGTGAGGATTATATGTGAGACTCCGCCGCCTGTCCACGACCCAGGTCAGAACACTGCCCGTGTTTGTCCGTGAACAAGTGCAGGTGTTGCTGACGTGGCAGAGAACTAGGACGAACTAGGTCGAACTAAAAGCTTGGTAATGACCGTGATTAATATTACTTGCGTAAATCACAACAACACCTCACCTCTCGTGACCCAGGTGTGCGCGCAAGACGGACATAAAAAAACTTTAAATATCTGTGTATAGTGTGCTCTCAGGGTGAAATGAACTTTAAGATTTTAGGGACGAAAGGTAGACAAGCGAACATTCTGGTGATCGTGTATTTTAAAGGAAGAGATGAGTGTACTAGTTAGTCTAATTCTAGACCTTAAGGATGACAATATATGTAGCCGTGCATGTAATCCCATTGCCGCGTAGACGTAAGCGGATGGAAAGTGTATATAAGGAGGAAACACAGAAAAACTCGCGTAGTTCTCCGGTCGTCTTGATATAGGTGGTGTCCTATTTTTTTTTAGCAGATCTAACTCAGTTTTGCTGCACCATGCGATTACCAGTCGTTCTCTGCATTGCCCTGCCCGTAACTAATACTTATAGGGTTTTCTTATGTGCCTTATGTGTCTCGCCTTTAAATATGCTGTGATGTTGTGTTTGCTTATTTTATTATGTGATTATGTTATATGTACATTTATGAGTTTTATGTATTTGATAAAAAGCGATGCGTTACTGAGTGACAATCTTATCGATGAAGTCGCGTTAACGTACGAGTACAGTTAATAATAACGTGAAGACTTGTTAGTTTGTCAATGCGGAATTACTTGATGTTTTTATTAACTGGTATTATGATGTAGACTTACTGTCTTTTATTACCATCGTGTGTTATTGGAATGCTTATTTACTGGTTAATAAATACTATTAGATTTTTCTGAGCTGCATTTATGGCTTACCCCACTGTGAGAACCCTAACCTTAACTCTCGGCAATCTGAATTTAGGATTAAAAAATTGTGATAGCACCTGAAGCTCCTTCACAGACTCTAACTTATTATCAAAGGTGAGTTGGGGAATTACTACAGAGAAAGTAGGAGGAAACAGAAAGGGGGCTGCTGCAATTATGTGCATGTAGTTTTTTTGTGAAGGAAGAGGGTTGCCTTTAGAGGGCAGGTTGTCCCCTTGTGTTTTGAGGTACAAAGAGAAACGCTCAGTGAGGTTACAGTTGGGTTAAAGCTAAGTTCACAGCAGCTCCTTATCCAGTGTTTCAGATCTCACTAGGAGTAATTATCGTTTCAGCAGGTGTCTCTTACCTCCTCCATGCAAATATAAACTATAGTATAACACTCTAGATTGTTCTCGGCGTTCTCGTATCTGGGATAAGTCTGTTCTCCATACAACTCTGCTAGTTTCTTTATATTGTTAGGGAAACTGGATGTTAAGCCAATACTTCCGATTCTGTTGCCGTTGTCTTGTTTCTTAAGTTATCTAAATATCCTGGGTTCTCATCTCTTCAAAACCAACTTGTTTTCGCTGCCACATCCAGCTACACTGCACTTCTAAAGCTGCATTTCACTTAGATGTTCACCCAACGATAATTGCCTTACCGAAGTGCTGGTCATGTGACGTTAGCTATCATGAATCGCCAGTCATCTCTCTTACCTGCCATCCTGACCACATCCACGGTGTTTTGTCCTATGATAATAGTTTTCAGCAAGGTATCGATCAATTTTTTTCTTTACCTTCCTCTTGCTCTTCTTCCATCATTCTTCCCCATCAAGCAACCCGTTTCCATTCCTCCAGCTCTCAGAATGTGTCCCCAAAACTGTAACTGCTTCCTCTTTATATTCATATTTTTTTTTATCAACTCTCTCCCCACTCCTACACGATGCAGCACTTCATCATTAATTACTTTTGTTGTCCATGGAAACATTTGTATTTTTGTAAGGTATAAATCTCCATAACCTCTAATTTCTTTTCAGTTTTCTTTTTAATAGTCCATGTTTCACAACCATGCAATAAAACTGACCAGACATAACATTTCAGTATTGAAATTTTTAAATTCGATTTATCCCAAAATTTGTTATCAAAGTTCCCATATTCATAAAAGCAGTTTTTGCCAACACTATTCTTTTCTTTATTTCCTTTTCACAATCTACCTCATCTTAAGCAATACTTCACAGATATTTAAATTCTCGAATTTGTTTAATCAGCCTTCCACTAATATATATTCGTACTCATATTTTTTTTCTTGTTATTCCCATATCCTCCGTCTTTTTTTGCGTTTATCTTCATATCTCTCTCCTCACTTACTTCTTTCACTTCATTCACAAGCTTTTGTAACTTTTCCTCTGAATTCGCTGCAAGAACTGTATCATCGGTATATACAGTATATTTATCACGTTCTTTCCTCCAGTTCTCCCTCTCTCCAAATCTTTTAGACTTTCCATACATTTCTGACCATGTAAAGAGAAGAGGTCTGGGGAATGACACATCCCTGTCTCACTCCTCTTCATTCCAATACAAATTTGCTGTCAACCTGGTATCTTTACCATCCACTCCTGTTTCCCTAAGTACTTCCAGAAGTTCTTCATGGTTTATTGTATCAAATGTCTTTTTCATAATCAACAAAACAAATGTATAAATGCTTCTTTATCTCTACTGCTCTTTCAGTAATATTTCTTAAACTAAAAATGACATTGCTGGTACCCATCCTTTATCTAAGGCCAAACTATTCTTTTGGCATATTTTCCTCAACCTTTCTCTTCAATCTATTTATCAAGACTCCAACAGTTACCTTTTCCATCTGGCTCATAATATTAAAAGTTTTGTTTTGTTTTGTTTTGTTTCAAATTCACTAATTCCAATTTTCTTGGAAATAGTTATGAATATTGCCTCTTGCAGGGTTTTTGCCATATATCCCGTCTCATATATTTTATTCGCTACCTTTGTTATTTTATCCAATGCCAAATCACCCGCTACTTTCACCATTTCTACCATCACTTCATCTTCACCCGCAGCCTTACAATTTTTCATCCCTGCTATGACTGCTGTTATATTGATGGGCCTTCTAAAACACCTTCAAACTTTGGGATATCTCCTCTTTCATCATTATACAAGTCTTATGTGTATTTTTCCCGTCTTTTATATATATATATATATATATATATATATATATATATATATATATATATATATATATATATATATATATATATATATATATATATATATATATATATATATATATATATATATATATATATATATATATATATATATATATATATATATATATATATATATATATATATATATATATATATATATATATATATATATATATATATATATATATATATATATATATATATATATATATATATATATATATATATATATATATATATATATATATATATATATATATATATATATATTATATCAACCTCTATCAACAGATTTTCTTGTTTGTCCATCAACTTCTATCAACAGATTTCCTTGTTTGTCCTTAATTACAGATCCTCTTATTGGTTTCTTCCCGGTCATCTCTCTCACTTTTTTCATACACGAGATTCTGATTTATATTAGGACATTGTCCTATATCTATATTTATCTCATTCATTCTTTTTCATTTGTCTTCATTAATTTTCTTTGTCCGCATTTCGTCTTTAATTTCCTTGTCCATGTCCACATACCTCTCGTGATTTTGTTTGCATAATCTTCTTTTGCCCATAAGCTCCATAGTTTCCAGTGACATCCATTATTGCGTTGCTTCTCTATGTGTTTTTTTTTTTTTTTTTTGTACTAGTGACAGTAGTTCAAATCTGTTCCTGACCTCCACTTTAAACTTTGACTTTACCCCATTCTTCAGTGGTATATTCAATTCTCTTCTCGGTTCTTGTTTTCTTTTCTGTATTTTTCTTTTTTGTTTCACTCTCATGTTTGCAATTACTGGGACATAGTCGTGTTTATGTCTACAGTGTGTCCCAGGATATGTTTTACATTGTTATATAGAATTTCTGAAAGTGATTTATTGTTATATAACGCCGCCAACAGTACTTAAATACCAGTATACTCGCGACGGACTGTGCAGCTGGATCTCAACCTTCCTCGCTGCTATGATTGGACGTTCTAAGTAGGAAACGTGTCACAAACTATTCTAGGCGCCGACTTCCTCAGACATTACAAACTGATGGTTGATGTGAGAGGTAGGAAGTTGGTCGACACCTCACAGCTTTCTTCACTAAGGCACAGGCAACACATAGTAGCAGCACACGCCTCTCTGTCATCCACCAGTTTGCTGACCTCCTCAAGACCTTCCCCATGCTGACACAGCCTTACTCTCCCATCATGACAGTGAAGCATCATGTGATGCATCACAAAGAAACAAAAGGACAACCAGTACATGCCAAGGCGCTACAAGGAGGCGAAGGCTGAATTCAAGTCTCCAATGCATGAAGGCGGCGTCGGACCCACCAGCAGCAACTAATCGTCAGCTTTGCACATTGTCCCTAAGAAAATCAGAGGCATGAGTCCTTGTGAAGACTACCGTGCCCTCAACTCACGCACTGTGCAAGATATGTATCCAATGCCAAATATTTGTTTTTCTTTTTTTTTATGTACGAGGGTCACTGCCCAAGGAAAACAAAAAAAAAAAAAACGGAAAAAAAATCCCACTGAGGTTCCAGTCCAACAAAGAGATGTCAAGAGAATTATCGAAAATAGAAGGATAAGTGTCTTTAAACCTTCCTCTTGAAAGAGTTCAAGTCATAAGAAGAAGGAACTACGGCACCAGGTAAGGAATTTTGGAGTTTATCAAAGAAAGGGGTGAATGACTGATATTACTGGATAATTCTTGCATTAGAGAGATGGACAGAATACGGATAAGAGAAAGAAGAAAGTTTTGTGCAGCAAGGCCGCGGGAGGAGGGGAGGCATACATTTAGCAGGATCAGAAGAGTAGTTAGCGTGAAAATAACGGTAGAAGATAGCAAGAAATGCAACATTGCAGCGATAAGAAAGAGGGTGAAGACAGTCAGTTAGAGGAGAAGAATTGATATGACGAAAAGCTTTTAATTCCACCCTATCTAAAATGGCTTTATGAGTGGAACCCTTCCCCATACATGTGAAGCATACTCTAAACACAGACGGATAAGGCCCCTGTACAGCTGGGGGGTGAGAAAAACTGGCAGAAACGACTCAGAACGTCTAACTTCTTAGAGGCTGTTTTAGACAGAGATGAGATGTGAAGTTATCAGTTTAGATTATAAAGAAAGGACAGTCCAAGGATGTTCATTGTAGAAAAGGGGGGCAGTTGATTGTCAATAAAGAAGAGAGGATAGTTGTCTGGAGGGTTGTGTCGAGAGACCTCACTGCGTTAAGTATTTATGTAAAAGGAGGACTAGACGTCGACGAAAAGACGTGGAAAAGGGTAAGGTGGTATCCTTAACGTAGGAGTAAGGAAGAAAAGAAATTTGGTTTAGAGGATCATTGATGAATATTGGTAAGAGAGTGGGTGACAGGACAGAACCCTAAGGAACACCACTGTTAATAGATTTACGAGAAGAACAGTGGACATCTATTTGAGCAGCAATAGAACGGTCAGAAAGGAAACGTAAGATAAAGTTACAGAGAAAAGGTTAGAAGCCGTAAAAGGGTAGTTTGGAAATCAAAGCTTTGTGCCAAACTCTTATCAAAAGCTTTATATGTCTAAGACAACAGCAAAAGCAAAAAAGTATGACCAAGAATCAGTAAAGAAAGCCAGAATATCACCAATAGAGAGGGTTTGATGGAAACCATACTGATGAATAGATATAAGGTTGTTAAATAATAAATGTTTATGATTCTTCTTTGTTTTTTTATGTAGAAGGGACACTGGCACACGGCAACATAATACTGAAATACCAGTCCAAGAAAAGAGTCCAAATCGATAGTCAAATATTGAAGGATAAGTGTTTTGAAGCCTCCTTCTTGAGGGAATTCAAGTCATAAGAAGGTGGAAATACAGAATACTAGAAGAGCGGTATGAGTGAAACCCCTCCAGACATGTGAAACATACTCCATACTCGTACATGGACAGCTAAGGCCCTTGTACAGGGTTTGCAGCTGGGGGAGTGAGAAAAACTGGCGGAGACGTCTCAGAACGCTAAACTTCATAGAAGCTGTTTTAGCTAGAGATGAGATGTGAAGTTTCTAGTTCAGATTATAAGTAAAGGACAGACCGAGGATGTTCAGTGTAGAAGAGGGGGACAGTTGAGTGTCATTAAAGAAGAAGGGATCGTTGTCTGAAAGGTTGTGTCGAATAGATAGATGGAGTAAATCATTATTTTATTTTTTTTTCAGGCAGTGAACAATACCAAGTTTTCTCTGCCCAATCAGAAATTTCAAAAAGATCATAAGTCAAGCGTTCTGTGGCTTCCGTGCGTTAAATATTTACTTCCTGAAGGGTTGGAAGTCCATGAAAAGACGTGGAAAAGTGCAGGGTGGCTCCATCAGTGTAGGAGTGGATAGAACAAAAACTTTGGTTTAGAAGGTCATTGATGAATAATAAGAAGAGACAGGGTGACAGGACAGAACCCTGAGGAGCACCACTGTTAATAGATTTAGGAGAAGAACAGTGACCGTCTACCACAGCAGCAATAGAACGGTCAGAAAGAAAACTTGAGATGAAGTTAGAGAGAGAAGGATAGAAGCCATAGGAGGGTAGTTTGGAAATCAAACATTATGCCAGACTCTATCAGAAGCTTTTGATATTTTTTTTTTATGTAGGAAGGATACTGGCCAAGGGCAACAAAAATCTAATAAAAAAAATGCCCACTGAAATGCCAGTCACATAAAAGGGTCAAGGCAATGATCAAAAATTGGTGGATAAGTGTCTTGAAACCTCCCTCTTGAAGGAATTCAAGGAAGGTGGAAATACAGAAGCAGGCAGGGAGTTCCAAAGTTTACCAGAGAAAGGGATGAATGATTGAGAATACTGGTTAACTCTTGCGTTAGAGAGGTGGACAGAATAGGGATGGGAGAAAGAAGGAAGTCTTGTGCAGCGAGGCCGCGGAAGGAGGGGAGGCATGCAGTTAGCAAGATCAGAAGAGGAGTTAGCATGAAAATAGCGGTAGAAGACAGCTAGAGATGCAACATTGCGGCGGTGAGAGAGAGGCTGAAGACAGTCAGTTAGAGGAGAGGAGTTGATGAGACGAAAAGCTTTTGATTCCACCCTGTCTAGAAGAGCAGTAGGAGTGGAACCGCCCCAGACATGTGAAGCATACTCCATACATGGATGGATAAGGCCCTTGTACAGAGTTAGCAGCTGGGGGGGTGAGAAAAACTGGCGGAGACGTTTCAGAACACCTAACTTCATAGAGGCTGTTTTAGCTAGAGATGAGATGTGAAGTTTCCAGTTCAGATTATAAGTAAAGGACAGACCGAGAATGTTCAGTGTAAAAGAGGGGGACAGTTGAGTGTCACTGAAGAAGAGGGGATAGTTGTCTGGAAGGTTGTGTCGAGTTGATAAATGGAGGAATTGAGTTTTTGAGGCATTGAACAATACCAAGTTTGCTCTGCCCCAATCAGAAATTTTAGAAAGATCAGAAGTCAGGCGTTCTGTGGCTTTAGAAGATCATTAATGAATAATAAGAAAAGAGTGGGTGACAGGACAGAACCCTGAGGAACACCACTGTTAATAGATTTAGGAGAAGAACAGTGACCGTCTACCACAGTAGCAACAGAACGGTCAGAAAGGAAACTTGAGATGAAGTTACTGAGAGAAGGATAGAAACCGTAGGAGGGTAGTTTGGAAATCAAAGCTTTGTGCCAGACTCTATCAAAGGCTTCTGATATGTCCAAGGCAACACCAAAATTTTCACCAAAATCTCTAAAAGAGGATGACCAGGACTCAGTAAGAAAGGCCAGAAGATCACCAGTAGAGCGGCCTTGACGGAATTCATACTGGCGATCAGATAGAAGGTTGTGAAGTGATAGATGTTTAAGAATCTTCCTGTTGAGGATAGATTCAAAAACTTTAGATAAGCAGGAAATTAAAGCAATAGGACGGTAGTTTGAGGGATTAGAGCGGTCACCCTTTTTAGGAACAAGTTGAATGTAGGCAAACTTCCAGCAAGAAGGAAAGGTAGATGTTGACAGACAGAGCTGAAAGAGTTTGACTAAGCAAGGTGCAAGCACAGAGGCACAGTTTCGGAGAACAATAGGAGGGACCCCATCAGGATCATAAGCCTTCCGAGGGTTTAGGCCAGCGAGGGCATGGAAAACATCATTGCGAAGAATTTTGATAGGTGGCATGAAGTAGTCACAGGGTGGAGGAGAGGGAGGAACAAGCCCAGAATCGTCCAAGGTAGAGTTTTTAGCAAAGGTTTGAGCAAAGAGTTCAGCTTTAGAAATAGATGTGATAGCAGTGGTGCCATCTGGTTGCAGTAGAGGAGGGAAAGAAGAAGAAGCAAAGTTATTGGAGATATTTTTGGCTAGATGCCAGAAATCACAAGGGGAGTTAGATCTTGAAAGGTTTTGACATTTTCTGTTAATGAAGGAGTTTTTGGCTAGTTGAAGAACAGACTTGGCATGGTTCCGGGCAGAAATATAAAGTGCATGAGATTCTGTTGATGGAAGGCTTAAGTACCTTTTGTGGGCCACCTCTCTATGATGTATAGCACGAGAACAAGCTGTGTTAAACCAAGGTTTAGAAGGTTTAGGACGAGAAAAAGAGTGAGGAATGTACGCCTCCATGCCAGACACTATCACCTCTGTTATGCGCTCAGCACACAAAGACGGGTCTCTGACACGGAAGCAGTAGTCATTCCAAGGAAAATCAGCAAAATACCTCCTCAGGTCCCCCCAACTAGCAGAGGCAAAACGCCAGAGGCACCTTCCCTTAGGGGGATCCTGAGGAGGGATTGGAGTGATAGGACAAGATAAAGATATGAGATTGTGATCGGAGGAGCCCAACGGAGAAGAAAGGGTGACAGCATAAGCAGAAGGATTAGAGGTCAGGAAAAGGTCAAGAATGTTGGGCGTATCTCCAAGACGGTCAGGAATACGAGTAGGATGTTGCACAAATTGCTCTAGGTCATGGATGATAGCAAAGTTGTAGGCTAGTTCACCAGGATGGTCAGTGAAGGGAGAGGATAACCAAAGGTGGTGGTGAACATTGAAGTCTTCAAGAATGGAGATCTCTGCAAAAGGGAAGAGGGCCAGAATGTGCTCCACTTTGGAAGTTAAGTATTCAAAGAATTTCTTATAGTCAGAGGAGTTAGGAGAGAGGTATACAGCACAGATAAATTTAGTATGAGAGTGACTCTGTAGTCGTAACCAGATGGTGGAAAACTCGGAAGATTCAAGAGCGTGGGCTCGAGAGCAGGTTAAGTCATTGCGCACATAAGCACAGCATCCAGCTTTGGATCGAAAGTGAGGATAGAGAAAGTAGGAGGGAACAGAAAAGGGACTACTGTCAGTTGCCTCTGGCACCTGAGTTTCAGTGAGGAAAAGAAGATGAGGTTTAGAAGAGGAGAGGTGGTGTTCTACAGATTGAAAATTAGATCTTAGACCGGGAATGTTGCAGAAGTTAATGAAGAAAAAGTTGAGGGGGGTGTCAAGACACTTAGGGTCGTCGACAGAAAGGCAGTCCGACCTGGGGAGATTTATGGTCCCCTCCCCAGATGGAGACTCCGAGGCTGGTGTAGGAGTCGCTATGATCATCATCATCCAAGGAAACAGCAAAAGTTTCACCAAAATCTCTAAAAGAGGATGACCAAAACTCAGTAAGGAAAGCCAGAAGATCACCAGTAGAGCGACCTTGACGGAACTCATACTGGCGATCAGATACAAGGTTGTGAAGTGATAGATATTTAAGAATCTTCCTGTTGAGAATATATTAAAAAACTTGAGATAGGCAGAAAATTAAAATTAATAGAACGGTACTTAGAGGGAATAGAACGGTCACCCTTTCTAGGAACAGGCTGAATATAGGCAAACTACCAGCAAGAAGGAAAGGTAGATGTTGCCAGGCAGACCTGAAAGAGTTTGACTAGGCAAGGTGCAAGCACGGAGGCACAGTTTCGGAGAACAATAGGAGGTATCCCCATCAGGTCCATAAGCCTTCCGAGGGTTTAGGCCAGAGAGGCCATAGAAAACATCATTGCGAAAAATTTTAATAGGTAGCGTGAAATAGTCAGAGGGTGGAGTAGAGGGAGGAGCAAGCCCTGAATCGTCCAAGGTAGAGTTTTTAGCAAAGGTTTGAGCGAAGAGTTCAGGTTTAGAAATAGATGTGATAGCAGTGTTGCCATCTGCTTGAAATAAAGGAGGGAAAGAAGAAGCAAAGTTATTGGAGATATTTTGGGCTAGTTGCCAGAAGTCACGAGGGGAGTTAGATCTTGAAAGATTTTGAGACTTTCTGTTATTGAAGGAGTTTTTGGCTAGTTGGAAAAATGTGGTTTCGGGCTGAAATATAAAGTGCTTGCGATTCTGGTGATGGAAGGCTTAAGTATCTTTTGTGGACCACCTCTCTATCATGTATAGCACGGGAACAAGCTGTGTTAAACCAATGTTTGAAAGGTTTAGGTTGACCCCAATTGGGGTCGCCAAACGTTTTTTTCTGTGGTCGCCAAGACCTCAAAATATTAAACATGGTCAATTCCCAAGTCTAAGATGTTTTCAGGATATACATAGTCACTTATTGGTTGAGGAAAATGTAGCTAAATTTTGATTGGATGTTATATAATAATTTAAATGTAGTAGTCCAAATCGCCAATCTTGTATCACACAGGTATTCACCTACTTAATAGGCTACAACCAGACAGTGTATTATAACAAATTAATGAATAAAATAAATAAATCGTAGACTTCAACCGGAACTCGTAGTAAAGAAAAACATATAAACGTATTTTTGGATTTTTATCTATCGACTTCTGTATATATCTGTTCATATATAAATATGAGAAACTCAATTTTTGATGTCGGTATCCCTGAGTGCCGTATGCGTTTGATACGTGAACAGCATCACCATCCACGTCCACCAGGCTGCCACTTCAGCTGTACTGTCTGCAATTTGCTCTGTTTATTTCGGTAAGTTAATGCATTTGTACCTGTTTAGTGATTTCGAATGTGTTACATAGTTTGTACTTTGTCTTTGTTTCTTTAAAATTTTTAATTACCCATGAAAAGTAGTGTGCCGACAATAGAAACTAAATATGTATTTCCCTTGAAGACGAAGTATGTCAGTGGATGACATACTGTCATCTAAAACCAAATGGTACCGCCCATCATATTTAGAGAGCGAGGGGGCAAGGGAAGAGGAAGAGAAGGAGGGCAACGGAAGAGGGGGAAGGGACACTTTTCTTGCCCCCTCCTCCTCCTACATTTGCCTCTTTCCTTTTGCCATCCTTTCCTTGCTCCTCTACCCCCTCCTTCTTTACACGACCCTCCTCTTTCTGCTTTTTTTTTTCTCTCTCTCATCCTCCTTTAATCTTTCTTGCTCCCCTACCCGCCTTTTCAATCTTTCCTTGCCTCTCCCCCTCCTCTCCTCTTTACACCTCCCCTTCCTTTTTATTTGCCTTCTCTCCTTGCTGTTTCTTCCTGACCACTCCCTTCCTTTTCTTTACACCTGTTTGTTCTTTGCCCCTTCTCTTTTATTCTTCTTCTTTTATTAAATCATCAGTCCTGAATTCAAGGTTGTTCAGTCAGATGTGCTCTGGTATGGGGTCAGAATATAAAAATCTGATGTATTACTCTTCTGTCCCGAGGGAAAGTGCTTCAGAGGGTGTTTGACATGCGTGCAGAGGTTAAAATCTTCTTAAACGAGAAGAAACATGCACTGGCATCAAATCTTGCAGACCCAAAGTGGTTGCTTAAACTGGCATATCTGACAGACATATTTTCAGAGTTGAATTTGCTGAATATGTCCATCCAAGGAAAAGATAAAAATTCATCTTTAAGTGTCAGAAAAGTTCAAGGCTTTCAAGGCAAAGCTGAGGTTGCGGAAGGGAAAAATCGAAAAGGGAAAAACTGCATCCTTTGCACTCTTGAACCTTTTTCTGGAAGATGAAGAAGACGCCTCACTTCTGGACGTAAAAAGTATCATTGTTAGTCACCTTGAAAAATTGAGTGATGAGTTTGATAGGTATATTCCGGATGAAGAGATGAATGAAAAATACAAATGGGTGCGCAAACCCTTTGATGTCCACGGCGAGGACCTCTCAGAAGAGTCTTCTATCCGAAATCTGCAAGAGGAGCTCATCGAGGTGCAACATGACGAAAATCTTCGTTTCAACTCTCAGCGACAATCACTAGGCGTGTTCTGGACTGGTGTGAAGAAAGAGAAACCGGTCCTTGGACATAAGGCTGTGAAAGTGTTGTTGCCTTTCGCTACAACCTATTTGTTTGAATCATTTTTTCCAGCTCTGATTGTCATCACAAAAAAGAAAAAAAAAACGGCTGCAATATTTTATTTGAGGGTAGCACTTTCTAAGAGTGAACCACGAATAGAGAAACTTAGTAGCATGATCCAGGCCCAAGGCTCCAATTAAATTTAATTTATCATTTCATAGAAAATATTTATATTTTAAGTTTGTTTTTTTGTGGAATGTGACAAAATATTATTTCAGAAGTAGGTGTTTTGATTAATATTAAACCATAGAATTTATGATGCTATAATAAAATTTAATTTTGTATTTTTTTTTTTTTTTTTTTTTACCTTACAGTACCTCTCTTACACGGATATTTATTTTACTTGTCCCTTACTTTTACAGCCAATATCTAGTAATATATAATAACACATATACAACTAAACTAGTGAGATCGCGGTCATGTCTTCAGGTGCATGTAATAACAGTGGTGCCATCTACCTTTTATTTATTTTCTTTTCCATTTTTTTTCTTATAATGATTTCCACTATAACCAACATACATCAAATAATCTCACTTACCCTTAACTCAAATATTTATATCTACATTCTCTCTTGCTGTTCTTTTCTTTTTTTTTTTCACGTTGCTCTTTTGATCTTTTATCCTTTTTTGCTCATATATTTTATTTTATTTATATATTTTATTTATTTATTTATTTTTTTTATTCTGTTTATGATTCCTGCTGACACTAACACTAGCAATCTCTATGATACACTCTTTTCTACAGACGTAGAACACGAAGATGATATTAGACGTGTGGTGCTGAATTCCATGTATAGCAGCTTAAACAATGACGACATAAGTAAATACCATGATCTTACTTCTTATAAATCAGTAGTCCCCCTAAATTGTAAAGATTACCTCATTATCTTCAATGTTAATATTCGTTCTTTAAACAAAAACTGATAGTCTTATTTCACTACTGAATTCACTACATTAACTTCCAGATATATTAAGCATTATTATTATCACAGATGCTCCATCACTTATAGACCATATCTGGACAAACTTGACTGTACCCTCTTCATCTGGCATACTTCACTTCCCCATAAGTGACCATCTCCCTGTATTTCTTAATATTCCAATAATAGACACAGTATGTGCAAAAGCTTCAAGTTTCTTTTAGGCCAAATTCACTCCATAATCGTAGAAAATTTTCAATTAAGTTCTCAAAAGTGAACTGGAATAATCTGCTAACCAATAATGACTTTAATATTAATTGCAACTATTTTCTACACAAAACATATAGCATCTATTTTTCCTGCTCCCCCCCAAAAAAAAAAAAAAAACACTAAATGTATTTAACTAAGCGTCTCCAAAATCCTTGGATATCACACGGAATATTAAAGTCCATACAACAAAAGTTTATCCTGTATAAGGCATACATCATATAAATGATTGATCATAATACGTACAAAACATACCGCAACCACCTAACCAACATTATTAAACAAGCTAAAGCCAGCTATTTTTTACAAAAAAATTGAAATTTCAAACTGAATACAAAGAAGATTTGGGATATCATAAATATATTGCTAACATAAATTCAAAGATTCAAACAACATCTAAATCAATAACAGTAAATGATCACTCAGTTAACAACACACATGAAATTTCAGCTGCATCCAATAAATACTTTTCATATAAATAGCACCCAAGCTTGTAATAAAGTGCCACCTACTCAGATTTCTCACAGTTTTCATATAAGAAGTAACTATCTAAGCTCTATGTTAATACCTCCAGTAAACCACAGTAATATCATTGAAGCAATGCAGTCTTTCAAAAACGAAAAAAAAGGCCACATTGATGAAATACCTACTGAAATAATAAAAGAAAACAGATAATTATTTGCCATTCCCTTTAAAATATTGTTTAATCATTCAGTACAGGTTGGCATCTTTCCTGACAGATTTAAGCAGGCCAAAATCATCCCATTCCATAAAAGTGGAAGTAAAAGTGATATTTCAAATTACAGTCTCATTTTTATTTTACCTATACTTTCTAAAATCTCTGAATCTGTTATGAAAAAAAAAAAACATTTAAATATATATTTAAATAAAATGCAGATATTAAAGGATAAACACTTTGTCTGCAGACCTGGTCTTAGTATTTTTGATGCTGTCAGTACCTATACATCTGATTTATATAATGCGCTCAACAAAAATAAATCTATTATATCTGTATTAATTGACTTTCGCAAAGAATTTGACACTGTCCAACCCAATATTATGTTAGATAAATTGCACCATTATAGGACTAGAGGCTGGTTTTACGACTGGTTCACCTCCTATCTAAGAAACAGAAAACAGTACGCAATATTTGGTTAAATATCTTCCCCAACAGAACCAATGCACTTAAGAAGTATATTGGGAGCCATACTATTTCTACTATACACCAATGACATTTGTAACATCTCCCACTCTTTAAAACCTATACTCTTTGCAGATGATTCTACACTGTACATGACTGGTGACAAACCCACAGATCTGGAGTGTAACATAAATAGAGAACTTGTAAAATTCTCTGAATGGTGTTTAGCTAACCGCTTAACAGTAAATACTGCTAAAACCTACAATATTCTTTTCACCAACACCACAACCAAATATCAGCCATTCCCACATCTTACCCTTTTAAATAAAGACATTCTTCAAGTATATAAGACAAAGTTCCTCGGATTAACTATGGACAGAAAATTCAACTTCAAACATCACATTTCAGATCTCTCTTTAAAATTATCCAAAACAATTACACTCCCTAAAATCAAACAATATGTCCGTCCAGACATTCTTAAATGTATATATTAAGCACATTTTTTTTTTTTTTAATGTAGAAGGGACACTGGCCAAGGGCAATAAAAAATCCAGTAAAAATCTAAATGCCCACTGAGATGCCATTTCCATAAAAGGGTCCAAAGCGGTAGTCAAAAATTAGTGGATAAGTGTCTTGAAACCTCCCTCTTGAAGGAATTCAAGTCATAGGAAGGTGGAAAAACTGAAACAGGCAGGGAGTTCCAGAGTTTACCAGAGAAAGGGACGAATGACTGAGAATACTGGTTAACTCTTGCATTAGAGAGGTGGACAAAATAGGGGTGAGAGAAAGAAGAAAGTCTTGTGCAGCGAGGCCGCGGGAGGATGGGAGGCATGCAGTTAGCATGATCAGAAGAGTAGTTAGCATAAAAATTGCGGTAGAAGACAGGTAGAGACGCAACACTGCGGCGATGAGAGAGAGGCCGAAGACAGTCAGTTAAAGGAGAGGAGTTGATGAGACGAAAAGCTTTTGATTCCACCCTATCTAGAAGAGCGGTATGAGTGGAACCCCCCCAGACATGTGAGGCATACTCCATACATGGACGGATAAGGTCCTTTTACAGAGTTAGCAGCTGGGGGGGTAGTGATAAAAACTGGCGGAGACGTCTCAGAACACCTAACTTCATAGAAGCTGTTTTAGCTAGAGATGATATGTGAAGTTTCCAGTTCAGATTATAAGTAAAGGACATACCGAGGATGCTCAGTGTAGAAGAGTGTAGTTGAGTGTCATTGAAGAAGAGGGGATAGTTGTCTGAAAGGTTGTGTCGAGTTGATAGATAAAGGAATTGAGTTTTTGAGGCATTGAACAATACCAAGTTTGCTTTGCCCCTTTCAGAAATTTGGGAAAGATCAGAAGTCAAGCGTTCTGTGGCTTCCCTGCGTGAAATGTTTACTTCCTGAAGGGTTGGACGTCTATCAAAAGACGTGGAAAAGTGCATGGTGGTATCATCAGCGTAGGAGTGGATAGGACAAGAAGACATATATTCTCATTTAAACTACTGTAACTATATTTGGTCCACCACCTACCCCAGTCACTTACAACATCTAAATGTGATACACAAGAAAATAATAAGATTAATGACTAGTAGTGACTACCGTGAACACACCCCTCCACTATTCAAGTCTCTATGTATATTAAATATTAGTGACATATCAAAATTAAATATTGCTTCCTATATATAAAGAAACTTTCATTAACACTGCAAGACGAAACCATCACTACATTACCCGAAGCCAGGACTCTACGGTTACCCAGACTCAAACGTTCACTCTATAAACATTCACTTATATATCAAGGGCATAAGATTTGGAATCACATCGCACCTTATATCAAAAACTCACTCAAGTATCTCCAAGGAAAATACAAGAAATTTCTATTTTCCCGTTATTAGTAACCCAGTATCAAAACTTTATTTTCTCCATTCCAGCTATCATGTGTTTACTTATTTATAACACTGGTCATGAGTTCAATTATATGTGAGGATTATATGTGAGACTCCGCCGCCTGTCCACGACCCAGGTCAGAACACTGCCCGTGTTTGTCCGTGAACAAGTGCAGGTGTTGCTGACGTGGCAGAGAACTAGGACGAACTAGGTCGAACTAAAAGCTTGGTAATGACCGTGATTAATATTACTTGCGTAAATCACAACAACACCTCACCTCTCGTGACCCAGGTGTGCGCGCAAGACGGACATAAAAAAACTTTAAATATCTGTGTATAGTGTGCTCTCAGGGTGAAATGAACTTTAAGATTTTAGGGACGAAAGGTAGACAAGCGAACATTCTGGTGATCGTGTATTTTAAAGGAAGAGATGAGTGTACTAGTTAGTCTAATTCTAGACCTTAAGGATGACAATATATGTAGCCGTGCATGTAATCCCATTGCCGCGTAGACGTAAGCGGATGGAAAGTGTATATAAGGAGGAAACACAGAAAAACTCGCGTAGTTCTCCGGTCGTCTTGATATAGGTGGTGTCCTATTTTTTTTTAGCAGATCTAACTCAGTTTTGCTGCACCATGCGATTACCAGTCGTTCTCTGCATTGCCCTGCCCGTAACTAATACTTATAGGGTTTTCTTATGTGCCTTATGTGTCTCGCCTTTAAATATGCTGTGATGTTGTGTTTGCTTATTTTATTATGTGATTATGTTATATGTACATTTATGAGTTTTATGTATTTGATAAAAAGCGATGCGTTACTGAGTGACAATCTTATCGATGAAGTCGCGTTAACGTACGAGTACAGTTAATAATAACGTGAAGACTTGTTAGTTTGTCAATGCGGAATTACTTGATGTTTTTATTAACTGGTATTATGATGTAGACTTACTGTCTTTTATTACCATCGTGTGTTATTGGAATGCTTATTTACTGGTTAATAAATACTATTAGATTTTTCTGAGCTGCATTTATGGCTTACCCCACTGTGAGAACCCTAACCTTAACTCTCGGCAATCTGAATTTAGGATTAAAAAATTGTGATAGCACCTGAAGCTCCTTCACAGACTCTAACTTATTATCAAAGGTGAGTTGGGGAATTACTACAGAGAAAGTAGGAGGAAACAGAAAGGGGGCTGCTGCAATTATGTGCATGTAGTTTTTTTGTGAAGGAAGAGGGTTGCCTTTAGAGGGCAGGTTGTCCCCTTGTGTTTTGAGGTACAAAGAGAAACGCTCAGTGAGGTTACAGTTGGGTTAAAGCTAAGTTCACAGCAGCTCCTTATCCAGTGTTTCAGATCTCACTAGGAGTAATTATCGTTTCAGCAGGTGTCTCTTACCTCCTCCATGCAAATATAAACTATAGTATAACACTCTAGATTGTTCTCGGCGTTCTCGTATCTGGGATAAGTCTGTTCTCCATACAACTCTGCTAGTTTCTTTATATTGTTAGGGAAACTGGATGTTAAGCCAATACTTCCGATTCTGTTGCCGTTGTCTTGTTTCTTAAGTTATCTAAATATCCTGGGTTCTCATCTCTTCAAAACCAACTTGTTTTCGCTGCCACATCCAGCTACACTGCACTTCTAAAGCTGCATTTCACTTAGATGTTCACCCAACGATAATTGCCTTACCGAAGTGCTGGTCATGTGACGTTAGCTATCATGAATCGCCAGTCATCTCTCTTACCTGCCATCCTGACCACATCCACGGTGTTTTGTCCTATGATAATAGTTTTCAGCAAGGTATCGATCAATTTTTTTCTTTACCTTCCTCTTGCTCTTCTTCCATCATTCTTCCCCATCAAGCAACCCGTTTCCATTCCTCCAGCTCTCAGAATGTGTCCCCAAAACTGTAACTGCTTCCTCTTTATATTCATATTTTTTTTTATCAACTCTCTCCCCACTCCTACACGATGCAGCACTTCATCATTAATTACTTTTGTTGTCCATGGAAACATTTGTATTTTTGTAAGGTATAAATCTCCATAACCTCTAATTTCTTTTCAGTTTTCTTTTTAATAGTCCATGTTTCACAACCATGCAATAAAACTGACCAGACATAACATTTCAGTATTGAAATTTTTAAATTCGATTTATCCCAAAATTTGTTATCAAAGTTCCCATATTCATAAAAGCAGTTTTTGCCAACACTATTCTTTTCTTTATTTCCTTTTCACAATCTACCTCATCTTAAGCAATACTTCACAGATATTTAAATTCTCGAATTTGTTTAATCAGCCTTCCACTAATATATATTCGTACTCATATTTTTTTTCTTGTTATTCCCATATCCTCCGTCTTTTTTTGCGTTTATCTTCATATCTCTCTCCTCACTTACTTCTTTCACTTCATTCACAAGCTTTTGTAACTTTTCCTCTGAATTCGCTGCAAGAACTGTATCATCGGTATATACAGTATATTTATCACGTTCTTTCCTCCAGTTCTCCCTCTCTCCAAATCTTTTAGACTTTCCATACATTTCTGACCATGTAAAGAGAAGAGGTCTGGGGAATGACACATCCCTGTCTCACTCCTCTTCATTCCAATACAAATTTGCTGTCAACCTGGTATCTTTACCATCCACTCCTGTTTCCCTAAGTACTTCCAGAAGTTCTTCATGGTTTATTGTATCAAATGTCTTTTTCATAATCAACAAAACAAATGTATAAATGCTTCTTTATCTCTACTGCTCTTTCAGTAATATTTCTTAAACTAAAAATGACATTGCTGGTACCCATCCTTTATCTAAGGCCAAACTATTCTTTTGGCATATTTTCCTCAACCTTTCTCTTCAATCTATTTATCAAGACTCCAACAGTTACCTTTTCCATCTGGCTCATAATATTAAAAGTTTTGTTTTGTTTTGTTTTGTTTCAAATTCACTAATTCCAATTTTCTTGGAAATAGTTATGAATATTGCCTCTTGCAGGGTTTTTGCCATATATCCCGTCTCATATATTTTATTCGCTACCTTTGTTATTTTATCCAATGCCAAATCACCCGCTACTTTCACCATTTCTACCATCACTTCATCTTCACCCGCAGCCTTACAATTTTTCATCCCTGCTATGACTGCTGTTATATTGATGGGCCTTCTAAAACACCTTCAAACTTTGGGATATCTCCTCTTTCATCATTATACAAGTCTTATGTGTATTTTTCCCGTCTTTTATATATATATATATATATATATATATATATATATATATATATATATATATATATATATATATATATATATATATATATATATATATATATATATATATATATATATATATATATATATATATATATATATATATATATATATATATATATATATATATATATATATATATATATATATATATATATATATATATATATATATATATATATATATATATATATATATATATATATATATATATTATATCAACCTCTATCAACAGATTTTCTTGTTTGTCCATCAACTTCTATCAACAGATTTCCTTGTTTGTCCTTAATTACAGATCCTCTTATTGGTTTCTTCCCGGTCATCTCTCTCACTTTTTTCATACACGAGATTCTGATTTATATTAGGACATTGTCCTATATCTATATTTATCTCATTCATTCTTTTTCATTTGTCTTCATTAATTTTCTTTGTCCGCATTTCGTCTTTAATTTCCTTGTCCATGTCCACATACCTCTCGTGATTTTGTTTGCATAATCTTCTTTTGCCCATAAGCTCCATAGTTTCCAGTGACATCCATTATTGCGTTGCTTCTCTATGTGTTTTTTTTTTTTTTTTTTTGTACTAGTGACAGTAGTTCAAATCTGTTCCTGACCTCCACTTTAAACTTTGACTTTACCCCATTCTTCAGTGGTATATTCAATTCTCTTCTCGGTTCTTGTTTTCTTTTCTGTATTTTTCTTTTTTGTTTCACTCTCATGTTTGCAATTACTGGGACATAGTCGTGTTTATGTCTACAGTGTGTCCCAGGATATGTTTTACATTGTTATATAGAATTTCTGAAAGTGATTTATTGTTATATAACGCCGCCAACAGTACTTAAATACCAGTATACTCGCGACGGACTGTGCAGCTGGATCTCAACCTTCCTCGCTGCTATGATTGGACGTTCTAAGTAGGAAACGTGTCACAAACTATTCTAGGCGCCGACTTCCTCAGACATTACAAACTGATGGTTGATGTGAGAGGTAGGAAGTTGGTCGACACCTCACAGCTTTCTTCACTAAGGCACAGGCAACACATAGTAGCAGCACACGCCTCTCTGTCATCCACCAGTTTGCTGACCTCCTCAAGACCTTCCCCATGCTGACACAGCCTTACTCTCCCATCATGACAGTGAAGCATCATGTGATGCATCACAAAGAAACAAAAGGACAACCAGTACATGCCAAGGCGCTACAAGGAGGCGAAGGCTGAATTCAAGTCTCCAATGCATGAAGGCGGCGTCGGACCCACCAGCAGCAACTAATCGTCAGCTTTGCACATTGTCCCTAAGAAAATCAGAGGCATGAGTCCTTGTGAAGACTACCGTGCCCTCAACTCACGCACTGTGCAAGATATGTATCCAATGCCAAATATTTGTTTTTCTTTTTTTTTATGTACGAGGGTCACTGCCCAAGGAAAACAAAAAAAAAAAAAACGGAAAAAAAATCCCACTGAGGTTCCAGTCCAACAAAGAGATGTCAAGAGAATTATCGAAAATAGAAGGATAAGTGTCTTTAAACCTTCCTCTTGAAAGAGTTCAAGTCATAAGAAGAAGGAACTACGGCACCAGGTAAGGAATTTTGGAGTTTATCAAAGAAAGGGGTGAATGACTGATATTACTGGATAATTCTTGCATTAGAGAGATGGACAGAATACGGATAAGAGAAAGAAGAAAGTTTTGTGCAGCAAGGCCGCGGGAGGAGGGGAGGCATACATTTAGCAGGATCAGAAGAGTAGTTAGCGTGAAAATAACGGTAGAAGATAGCAAGAAATGCAACATTGCAGCGATAAGAAAGAGGGTGAAGACAGTCAGTTAGAGGAGAAGAATTGATATGACGAAAAGCTTTTAATTCCACCCTATCTAAAATGGCTTTATGAGTGGAACCCTTCCCCATACATGTGAAGCATACTCTAAACACAGACGGATAAGGCCCCTGTACAGCTGGGGGGTGAGAAAAACTGGCAGAAACGACTCAGAACGTCTAACTTCTTAGAGGCTGTTTTAGACAGAGATGAGATGTGAAGTTATCAGTTTAGATTATAAAGAAAGGACAGTCCAAGGATGTTCATTGTAGAAAAGGGGGGCAGTTGATTGTCAATAAAGAAGAGAGGATAGTTGTCTGGAGGGTTGTGTCGAGAGACCTCACTGCGTTAAGTATTTATGTAAAAGGAGGACTAGACGTCGACGAAAAGACGTGGAAAAGGGTAAGGTGGTATCCTTAACGTAGGAGTAAGGAAGAAAAGAAATTTGGTTTAGAGGATCATTGATGAATATTGGTAAGAGAGTGGGTGACAGGACAGAACCCTAAGGAACACCACTGTTAATAGATTTACGAGAAGAACAGTGGACATCTATTTGAGCAGCAATAGAACGGTCAGAAAGGAAACGTAAGATAAAGTTACAGAGAAAAGGTTAGAAGCCGTAAAAGGGTAGTTTGGAAATCAAAGCTTTGTGCCAAACTCTTATCAAAAGCTTTATATGTCTAAGACAACAGCAAAAGCAAAAAAGTATGACCAAGAATCAGTAAAGAAAGCCAGAATATCACCAATAGAGAGGGTTTGATGGAAACCATACTGATGAATAGATATAAGGTTGTTAAATAATAAATGTTTATGATTCTTCTTTGTTTTTTTATGTAGAAGGGACACTGGCACACGGCAACATAATACTGAAATACCAGTCCAAGAAAAGAGTCCAAATCGATAGTCAAATATTGAAGGATAAGTGTTTTGAAGCCTCCTTCTTGAGGGAATTCAAGTCATAAGAAGGTGGAAATACAGAATACTAGAAGAGCGGTATGAGTGAAACCCCTCCAGACATGTGAAACATACTCCATACTCGTACATGGACAGCTAAGGCCCTTGTACAGGGTTTGCAGCTGGGGGAGTGAGAAAAACTGGCGGAGACGTCTCAGAACGCTAAACTTCATAGAAGCTGTTTTAGCTAGAGATGAGATGTGAAGTTTCTAGTTCAGATTATAAGTAAAGGACAGACCGAGGATGTTCAGTGTAGAAGAGGGGGACAGTTGAGTGTCATTAAAGAAGAAGGGATCGTTGTCTGAAAGGTTGTGTCGAATAGATAGATGGAGTAAATCATTATTTTATTTTTTTTTCAGGCAGTGAACAATACCAAGTTTTCTCTGCCCAATCAGAAATTTCAAAAAGATCATAAGTCAAGCGTTCTGTGGCTTCCGTGCGTTAAATATTTACTTCCTGAAGGGTTGGAAGTCCATGAAAAGACGTGGAAAAGTGCAGGGTGGCTCCATCAGTGTAGGAGTGGATAGAACAAAAACTTTGGTTTAGAAGGTCATTGATGAATAATAAGAAGAGACAGGGTGACAGGACAGAACCCTGAGGAGCACCACTGTTAATAGATTTAGGAGAAGAACAGTGACCGTCTACCACAGCAGCAATAGAACGGTCAGAAAGAAAACTTGAGATGAAGTTAGAGAGAGAAGGATAGAAGCCATAGGAGGGTAGTTTGGAAATCAAACATTATGCCAGACTCTATCAGAAGCTTTTGATATTTTTTTTTTATGTAGGAAGGATACTGGCCAAGGGCAACAAAAATCTAATAAAAAAAATGCCCACTGAAATGCCAGTCACATAAAAGGGTCAAGGCAATGATCAAAAATTGGTGGATAAGTGTCTTGAAACCTCCCTCTTGAAGGAATTCAAGGAAGGTGGAAATACAGAAGCAGGCAGGGAGTTCCAAAGTTTACCAGAGAAAGGGATGAATGATTGAGAATACTGGTTAACTCTTGCGTTAGAGAGGTGGACAGAATAGGGATGGGAGAAAGAAGGAAGTCTTGTGCAGCGAGGCCGCGGAAGGAGGGGAGGCATGCAGTTAGCAAGATCAGAAGAGGAGTTAGCATGAAAATAGCGGTAGAAGACAGCTAGAGATGCAACATTGCGGCGGTGAGAGAGAGGCTGAAGACAGTCAGTTAGAGGAGAGGAGTTGATGAGACGAAAAGCTTTTGATTCCACCCTGTCTAGAAGAGCAGTAGGAGTGGAACCGCCCCAGACATGTGAAGCATACTCCATACATGGATGGATAAGGCCCTTGTACAGAGTTAGCAGCTGGGGGGGTGAGAAAAACTGGCGGAGACGTTTCAGAACACCTAACTTCATAGAGGCTGTTTTAGCTAGAGATGAGATGTGAAGTTTCCAGTTCAGATTATAAGTAAAGGACAGACCGAGAATGTTCAGTGTAAAAGAGGGGGACAGTTGAGTGTCACTGAAGAAGAGGGGATAGTTGTCTGGAAGGTTGTGTCGAGTTGATAAATGGAGGAATTGAGTTTTTGAGGCATTGAACAATACCAAGTTTGCTCTGCCCCAATCAGAAATTTTAGAAAGATCAGAAGTCAGGCGTTCTGTGGCTTTAGAAGATCATTAATGAATAATAAGAAAAGAGTGGGTGACAGGACAGAACCCTGAGGAACACCACTGTTAATAGATTTAGGAGAAGAACAGTGACCGTCTACCACAGTAGCAACAGAACGGTCAGAAAGGAAACTTGAGATGAAGTTACTGAGAGAAGGATAGAAACCGTAGGAGGGTAGTTTGGAAATCAAAGCTTTGTGCCAGACTCTATCAAAGGCTTCTGATATGTCCAAGGCAACACCAAAATTTTCACCAAAATCTCTAAAAGAGGATGACCAGGACTCAGTAAGAAAGGCCAGAAGATCACCAGTAGAGCGGCCTTGACGGAATTCATACTGGCGATCAGATAGAAGGTTGTGAAGTGATAGATGTTTAAGAATCTTCCTGTTGAGGATAGATTCAAAAACTTTAGATAAGCAGGAAATTAAAGCAATAGGACGGTAGTTTGAGGGATTAGAGCGGTCACCCTTTTTAGGAACAAGTTGAATGTAGGCAAACTTCCAGCAAGAAGGAAAGGTAGATGTTGACAGACAGAGCTGAAAGAGTTTGACTAAGCAAGGTGCAAGCACAGAGGCACAGTTTCGGAGAACAATAGGAGGGACCCCATCAGGATCATAAGCCTTCCGAGGGTTTAGGCCAGCGAGGGCATGGAAAACATCATTGCGAAGAATTTTGATAGGTGGCATGAAGTAGTCACAGGGTGGAGGAGAGGGAGGAACAAGCCCAGAATCGTCCAAGGTAGAGTTTTTAGCAAAGGTTTGAGCAAAGAGTTCAGCTTTAGAAATAGATGTGATAGCAGTGGTGCCATCTGGTTGCAGTAGAGGAGGGAAAGAAGAAGAAGCAAAGTTATTGGAGATATTTTTGGCTAGATGCCAGAAATCACAAGGGGAGTTAGATCTTGAAAGGTTTTGACATTTTCTGTTAATGAAGGAGTTTTTGGCTAGTTGAAGAACAGACTTGGCATGGTTCCGGGCAGAAATATAAAGTGCATGAGATTCTGTTGATGGAAGGCTTAAGTACCTTTTGTGGGCCACCTCTCTATGATGTATAGCACGAGAACAAGCTGTGTTAAACCAAGGTTTAGAAGGTTTAGGACGAGAAAAAGAGTGAGGAATGTACGCCTCCATGCCAGACACTATCACCTCTGTTATGCGCTCAGCACACAAAGACGGGTCTCTGACACGGAAGCAGTAGTCATTCCAAGGAAAATCAGCAAAATACCTCCTCAGGTCCCCCCAACTAGCAGAGGCAAAACGCCAGAGGCACCTTCCCTTAGGGGGATCCTGAGGAGGGATTGGAGTGATAGGACAAGATAAAGATATGAGATTGTGATCGGAGGAGCCCAACGGAGAAGAAAGGGTGACAGCATAAGCAGAAGGATTAGAGGTCAGGAAAAGGTCAAGAATGTTGGGCGTATCTCCAAGACGGTCAGGAATACGAGTAGGATGTTGCACAAATTGCTCTAGGTCATGGATGATAGCAAAGTTGTAGGCTAGTTCACCAGGATGGTCAGTGAAGGGAGAGGATAACCAAAGGTGGTGGTGAACATTGAAGTCTTCAAGAATGGAGATCTCTGCAAAAGGGAAGAGGGCCAGAATGTGCTCCACTTTGGAAGTTAAGTATTCAAAGAATTTCTTATAGTCAGAGGAGTTAGGAGAGAGGTATACAGCACAGATAAATTTAGTATGAGAGTGACTCTGTAGTCGTAACCAGATGGTGGAAAACTCGGAAGATTCAAGAGCGTGGGCTCGAGAGCAGGTTAAGTCATTGCGCACATAAGCACAGCATCCAGCTTTGGATCGAAAGTGAGGATAGAGAAAGTAGGAGGGAACAGAAAAGGGACTACTGTCAGTTGCCTCTGGCACCTGAGTTTCAGTGAGGAAAAGAAGATGAGGTTTAGAAGAGGAGAGGTGGTGTTCTACAGATTGAAAATTAGATCTTAGACCGGGAATGTTGCAGAAGTTAATGAAGAAAAAGTTGAGGGGGGTGTCAAGACACTTAGGGTCGTCGACAGAAAGGCAGTCCGACCTGGGGAGATTTATGGTCCCCTCCCCAGATGGAGACTCCGAGGCTGGTGTAGGAGTCGCTATGATCATCATCATCCAAGGAAACAGCAAAAGTTTCACCAAAATCTCTAAAAGAGGATGACCAAAACTCAGTAAGGAAAGCCAGAAGATCACCAGTAGAGCGACCTTGACGGAACTCATACTGGCGATCAGATACAAGGTTGTGAAGTGATAGATATTTAAGAATCTTCCTGTTGAGAATATATTAAAAAACTTGAGATAGGCAGAAAATTAAAATTAATAGAACGGTACTTAGAGGGAATAGAACGGTCACCCTTTCTAGGAACAGGCTGAATATAGGCAAACTACCAGCAAGAAGGAAAGGTAGATGTTGCCAGGCAGACCTGAAAGAGTTTGACTAGGCAAGGTGCAAGCACGGAGGCACAGTTTCGGAGAACAATAGGAGGTATCCCCATCAGGTCCATAAGCCTTCCGAGGGTTTAGGCCAGAGAGGCCATAGAAAACATCATTGCGAAAAATTTTAATAGGTAGCGTGAAATAGTCAGAGGGTGGAGTAGAGGGAGGAGCAAGCCCTGAATCGTCCAAGGTAGAGTTTTTAGCAAAGGTTTGAGCGAAGAGTTCAGGTTTAGAAATAGATGTGATAGCAGTGTTGCCATCTGCTTGAAATAAAGGAGGGAAAGAAGAAGCAAAGTTATTGGAGATATTTTGGGCTAGTTGCCAGAAGTCACGAGGGGAGTTAGATCTTGAAAGATTTTGAGACTTTCTGTTATTGAAGGAGTTTTTGGCTAGTTGGAAAAATGTGGTTTCGGGCTGAAATATAAAGTGCTTGCGATTCTGGTGATGGAAGGCTTAAGTATCTTTTGTGGACCACCTCTCTATCATGTATAGCACGGGAACAAGCTGTGTTAAACCAATGTTTGAAAGGTTTAGGTTGACCCCAATTGGGGTCGCCAAACGTTTTTTTCTGTGGTCGCCAAGACCTCAAAATATTAAACATGGTCAATTCCCAAGTCTAAGATGTTTTCAGGATATACATAGTCACTTATTGGTTGAGGAAAATGTAGCTAAATTTTGATTGGATGTTATATAATAATTTAAATGTAGTAGTCCAAATCGCCAATCTTGTATCACACAGGTATTCACCTACTTAATAGGCTACAACCAGACAGTGTATTATAACAAATTAATGAATAAAATAAATAAATCGTAGACTTCAACCGGAACTCGTAGTAAAGAAAAACATATAAACGTATTTTTGGATTTTTATCTATCGACTTCTGTATATATCTGTTCATATATAAATATGAGAAACTCAATTTTTGATGTCGGTATCCCTGAGTGCCGTATGCGTTTGATACGTGAACAGCATCACCATCCACGTCCACCAGGCTGCCACTTCAGCTGTACTGTCTGCAATTTGCTCTGTTTATTTCGGTAAGTTAATGCATTTGTACCTGTTTAGTGATTTCGAATGTGTTACATAGTTTGTACTTTGTCTTTGTTTCTTTAAAATTTTTAATTACCCATGAAAAGTAGTGTGCCGACAATAGAAACTAAATATGTATTTCCCTTGAAGACGAAGTATGTCAGTGGATGACATACTGTCATCTAAAACCAAATGGTACCGCCCATCATATTTAGAGAGCGAGGGGGCAAGGGAAGAGGAAGAGAAGGAGGGCAACGGAAGAGGGGGAAGGGACACTTTTCTTGCCCCCTCCTCCTCCTACATTTGCCTCTTTCCTTTTGCCATCCTTTCCTTGCTCCTCTACCCCCTCCTTCTTTACACGACCCTCCTCTTTCTGCTTTTTTTTTTCTCTCTCTCATCCTCCTTTAATCTTTCTTGCTCCCCTACCCGCCTTTTCAATCTTTCCTTGCCTCTCCCCCTCCTCTCCTCTTTACACCTCCCCTTCCTTTTTATTTGCCTTCTCTCCTTGCTGTTTCTTCCTGACCACTCCCTTCCTTTTCTTTACACCTGTTTGTTCTTTGCCCCTTCTCTTTTATTCTTCTTCTTTTATTAAATCATCAGTCCTGAATTCAAGGTTGTTCAGTCAGATGTGCTCTGGTATGGGGTCAGAATATAAAAATCTGATGTATTACTCTTCTGTCCCGAGGGAAAGTGCTTCAGAGGGTGTTTGACATGCGTGCAGAGGTTAAAATCTTCTTAAACGAGAAGAAACATGCACTGGCATCAAATCTTGCAGACCCAAAGTGGTTGCTTAAACTGGCATATCTGACAGACATATTTTCAGAGTTGAATTTGCTGAATATGTCCATCCAAGGAAAAGATAAAAATTCATCTTTAAGTGTCAGAAAAGTTCAAGGCTTTCAAGGCAAAGCTGAGGTTGCGGAAGGGAAAAATCGAAAAGGGAAAAACTGCATCCTTTGCACTCTTGAACCTTTTTCTGGAAGATGAAGAAGACGCCTCACTTCTGGACGTAAAAAGTATCATTGTTAGTCACCTTGAAAAATTGAGTGATGAGTTTGATAGGTATATTCCGGATGAAGAGATGAATGAAAAATACAAATGGGTGCGCAAACCCTTTGATGTCCACGGCGAGGACCTCTCAGAAGAGTCTTCTATCCGAAATCTGCAAGAGGAGCTCATCGAGGTGCAACATGACGAAAATCTTCGTTTCAACTCTCAGCGACAATCACTAGGCGTGTTCTGGACTGGTGTGAAGAAAGAGAAACCGGTCCTTGGACATAAGGCTGTGAAAGTGTTGTTGCCTTTCGCTACAACCTATTTGTTTGAATCATTTTTTCCAGCTCTGATTGTCATCACAAAAAAGAAAAAAAAAACGGCTGCAATATTTTATTTGAGGGTAGCACTTTCTAAGAGTGAACCACGAATAGAGAAACTTAGTAGCATGATCCAGGCCCAAGGCTCCAATTAAATTTAATTTATCATTTCATAGAAAATATTTATATTTTAAGTTTGTTTTTTTGTGGAATGTGACAAAATATTATTTCAGAAGTAGGTGTTTTGATTAATATTAAACCATAGAATTTATGATGCTATAATAAAATTTAATTTTGTATTTTTTTTTTTTTTTTTTTTTTACCTTACAGTACCTCTCTTACACGGATATTTATTTTACTTGTCCCTTACTTTTACAGCCAATATCTAGTAATATATAATAACACATATACAACTAAACTAGTGAGATCGCGGTCATGTCTTCAGGTGCATGTAATAACAGTGGTGCCATCTACCTTTTATTTATTTTCTTTTCCATTTTTTTTCTTATAATGATTTCCACTATAACCAACATACATCAAATAATCTCACTTACCCTTAACTCAAATATTTATATCTACATTCTCTCTTGCTGTTCTTTTCTTTTTTTTTTTCACGTTGCTCTTTTGATCTTTTATCCTTTTTTGCTCATATATTTTATTTTATTTATATATTTTATTTATTTATTTATTTTTTTTATTCTGTTTATGATTCCTGCTGACACTAACACTAGCAATCTCTATGATACACTCTTTTCTACAGACGTAGAACACGAAGATGATATTAGACGTGTGGTGCTGAATTCCATGTATAGCAGCTTAAACAATGACGACATAAGTAAATACCATGATCTTACTTCTTATAAATCAGTAGTCCCCCTAAATTGTAAAGATTACCTCATTATCTTCAATGTTAATATTCGTTCTTTAAACAAAAACTGATAGTCTTATTTCACTACTGAATTCACTACATTAACTTCCAGATATATTAAGCATTATTATTATCACAGATGCTCCATCACTTATAGACCATATCTGGACAAACTTGACTGTACCCTCTTCATCTGGCATACTTCACTTCCCCATAAGTGACCATCTCCCTGTATTTCTTAATATTCCAATAATAGACACAGTATGTGCAAAAGCTTCAAGTTTCTTTTAGGCCAAATTCACTCCATAATCGTAGAAAATTTTCAATTAAGTTCTCAAAAGTGAACTGGAATAATCTGCTAACCAATAATGACTTTAATATTAATTGCAACTATTTTCTACACAAAACATATAGCATCTATTTTTCCTGCTCCCCCCCAAAAAAAAAAAAAAAACACTAAATGTATTTAACTAAGCGTCTCCAAAATCCTTGGATATCACACGGAATATTAAAGTCCATACAACAAAAGTTTATCCTGTATAAGGCATACATCATATAAATGATTGATCATAATACGTACAAAACATACCGCAACCACCTAACCAACATTATTAAACAAGCTAAAGCCAGCTATTTTTTACAAAAAAATTGAAATTTCAAACTGAATACAAAGAAGATTTGGGATATCATAAATATATTGCTAACATAAATTCAAAGATTCAAACAACATCTAAATCAATAACAGTAAATGATCACTCAGTTAACAACACACATGAAATTTCAGCTGCATCCAATAAATACTTTTCATATAAATAGCACCCAAGCTTGTAATAAAGTGCCACCTACTCAGATTTCTCACAGTTTTCATATAAGAAGTAACTATCTAAGCTCTATGTTAATACCTCCAGTAAACCACAGTAATATCATTGAAGCAATGCAGTCTTTCAAAAACGAAAAAAAAGGCCACATTGATGAAATACCTACTGAAATAATAAAAGAAAACAGATAATTATTTGCCATTCCCTTTAAAATATTGTTTAATCATTCAGTACAGGTTGGCATCTTTCCTGACAGATTTAAGCAGGCCAAAATCATCCCATTCCATAAAAGTGGAAGTAAAAGTGATATTTCAAATTACAGTCTCATTTTTATTTTACCTATACTTTCTAAAATCTCTGAATCTGTTATGAAAAAAAAAAAACATTTAAATATATATTTAAATAAAATGCAGATATTAAAGGATAAACACTTTGTCTGCAGACCTGGTCTTAGTATTTTTGATGCTGTCAGTACCTATACATCTGATTTATATAATGCGCTCAACAAAAATAAATCTATTATATCTGTATTAATTGACTTTCGCAAAGAATTTGACACTGTCCAACCCAATATTATGTTAGATAAATTGCACCATTATAGGACTAGAGGCTGGTTTTACGACTGGTTCACCTCCTATCTAAGAAACAGAAAACAGTACGCAATATTTGGTTAAATATCTTCCCCAACAGAACCAATGCACTTAAGAAGTATATTGGGAGCCATACTATTTCTACTATACACCAATGACATTTGTAACATCTCCCACTCTTTAAAACCTATACTCTTTGCAGATGATTCTACACTGTACATGACTGGTGACAAACCCACAGATCTGGAGTGTAATATAAATAGAGAACTTGTAAAATTCTCTGAATGGTGTTTAGCTAACCGCTTAACAGTAAATACTGCTAAAACCTACAATATTCTTTTCACCAACACCACAACCAAATATCAGCCATTCCCACATCTTACCCTTTTAAATAAAGACATTCTTCAAGTATATAAGACAAAGTTCCTCGGATTAACTATGGACAGAAAATTCAACTTCAAACATCACATTTCAGATCTCTCTTTAAAATTATCCAAAACAATTACACTCCCTAAAATCAAACAATATGTCCGTCCAGACATTCTTAAATGTATATATTAAGCACATTTTTTTTTTTTTTAATGTAGAAGGGACACTGGCCAAGGGCAATAAAAAATCCAGTAAAAATCTAAATGCCCACTGAGATGCCATTTCCATAAAAGGGTCCAAAGCGGTAGTCAAAAATTAGTGGATAAGTGTCTTGAAACCTCCCTCTTGAAGGAATTCAAGTCATAGGAAGGTGGAAAAACTGAAACAGGCAGGGAGTTCCAGAGTTTACCAGAGAAAGGGACGAATGACTGAGAATACTGGTTAACTCTTGCATTAGAGAGGTGGACAAAATAGGGGTGAGAGAAAGAAGAAAGTCTTGTGCAGCGAGGCCGCGGGAGGATGGGAGGCATGCAGTTAGCATGATCAGAAGAGTAGTTAGCATAAAAATTGCGGTAGAAGACAGGTAGAGACGCAACACTGCGGCGATGAGAGAGAGGCCGAAGACAGTCAGTTAAAGGAGAGGAGTTGATGAGACGAAAAGCTTTTGATTCCACCCTATCTAGAAGAGCGGTATGAGTGGAACCCCCCCAGACATGTGAGGCATACTCCATACATGGACGGATAAGGTCCTTTTACAGAGTTAGCAGCTGGGGGGGTAGTGATAAAAACTGGCGGAGACGTCTCAGAACACCTAACTTCATAGAAGCTGTTTTAGCTAGAGATGATATGTGAAGTTTCCAGTTCAGATTATAAGTAAAGGACATACCGAGGATGCTCAGTGTAGAAGAGTGTAGTTGAGTGTCATTGAAGAAGAGGGGATAGTTGTCTGAAAGGTTGTGTCGAGTTGATAGATAAAGGAATTGAGTTTTTGAGGCATTGAACAATACCAAGTTTGCTTTGCCCCTTTCAGAAATTTGGGAAAGATCAGAAGTCAAGCGTTCTGTGGCTTCCCTGCGTGAAATGTTTACTTCCTGAAGGGTTGGACGTCTATCAAAAGACGTGGAAAAGTGCATGGTGGTATCATCAGCGTAGGAGTGGATAGGACAAGAAGACATATATTCTCATTTAAACTACTGTAACTATATTTGGTCCACCACCTACCCCAGTCACTTACAACATCTAAATGTGATACACAAGAAAATAATAAGATTAATGACTAGTAGTGACTACCGTGAACACACCCCTCCACTATTCAAGTCTCTATGTATATTAAATATTAGTGACATATCAAAATTAAATATTGCTTCCTATATATAAAGAAACTTTCATTAACACTGCAAGACGAAACCATCACTACATTACCCGAAGCCAGGACTCTACGGTTACCCAGACTCAAACGTTCACTCTATAAACATTCACTTATATATCAAGGGCATAAGATTTGGAATCACATCGCACCTTATATCAAAAACTCACTCAAGTATCTCCAAGGAAAATACAAGAAATTTCTATTTTCCCGTTATTAGTAACCCAGTATCAAAACTTTATTTTCTCCATTCCAGCTATCATGTGTTTACTTATTTATAACACTGGTCATGAGTTCAATTATATGTGAGGATTATATGTGAGACTCCGCCGCCTGTCCACGACCCAGGTCAGAACACTGCCCGTGTTTGTCCGTGAACAAGTGCAGGTGTTGCTGACGTGGCAGAGAACTAGGACGAACTAGGTCGAACTAAAAGCTTGGTAATGACCGTGATTAATATTACTTGCGTAAATCACAACAACACCTCACCTCTCGTGACCCAGGTGTGCGCGCAAGACGGACATAAAAAAACTTTAAATATCTGTGTATAGTGTGCTCTCAGGGTGAAATGAACTTTAAGATTTTAGGGACGAAAGGTAGACAAGCGAACATTCTGGTGATCGTGTATTTTAAAGGAAGAGATGAGTGTACTAGTTAGTCTAATTCTAGACCTTAAGGATGACAATATATGTAGCCGTGCATGTAATCCCATTGCCGCGTAGACGTAAGCGGATGGAAAGTGTATATAAGGAGGAAACACAGAAAAACTCGCGTAGTTCTCCGGTCGTCTTGATATAGGTGGTGTCCTATTTTTTTTTAGCAGATCTAACTCAGTTTTGCTGCACCATGCGATTACCAGTCGTTCTCTGCATTGCCCTGCCCGTAACTAATACTTATAGGGTTTTCTTATGTGCCTTATGTGTCTCGCCTTTAAATATGCTGTGATGTTGTGTTTGCTTATTTTATTATGTGATTATGTTATATGTACATTTATGAGTTTTATGTATTTGATAAAAAGCGATGCGTTACTGAGTGACAATCTTATCGATGAAGTCGCGTTAACGTACGAGTACAGTTAATAATAACGTGAAGACTTGTTAGTTTGTCAATGCGGAATTACTTGATGTTTTTATTAACTGGTATTATGATGTAGACTTACTGTCTTTTATTACCATCGTGTGTTATTGGAATGCTTATTTACTGGTTAATAAATACTATTAGATTTTTCTGAGCTGCATTTATGGCTTACCCCACTGTGAGAACCCTAACCTTAACTCTCGGCAATCTGAATTTAGGATTAAAAAATTGTGATAGCACCTGAAGCTCCTTCACAGACTCTAACTTATTATCAAAGGTGAGTTGGGGAATTACTACAGAGAAAGTAGGAGGAAACAGAAAGGGGGCTGCTGCAATTATGTGCATGTAGTTTTTTTGTGAAGGAAGAGGGTTGCCTTTAGAGGGCAGGTTGTCCCCTTGTGTTTTGAGGTACAAAGAGAAACGCTCAGTGAGGTTACAGTTGGGTTAAAGCTAAGTTCACAGCAGCTCCTTATCCAGTGTTTCAGATCTCACTAGGAGTAATTATCGTTTCAGCAGGTGTCTCTTACCTCCTCCATGCAAATATAAACTATAGTATAACACTCTAGATTGTTCTCGGCGTTCTCGTATCTGGGATAAGTCTGTTCTCCATACAACTCTGCTAGTTTCTTTATATTGTTAGGGAAACTGGATGTTAAGCCAATACTTCCGATTCTGTTGCCGTTGTCTTGTTTCTTAAGTTATCTAAATATCCTGGGTTCTCATCTCTTCAAAACCAACTTGTTTTCGCTGCCACATCCAGCTACACTGCACTTCTAAAGCTGCATTTCACTTAGATGTTTACCCAACGATAATTGCCTTACCGAAGTGCTGGTCATGTGACGTTAGCTATCATGAATCGCCAGTCATCTCTCTTACCTGCCATCCTGACCACATCCACGGTGTTTTGTCCTATGATAATAGTTTTCAGCAAGGTATCGATCAATTTTTTTCTTTACCTTCCTCTTGCTCTTCTTCCATCATTCTTCCCCATCAAGCAACCCGTTTCCATTCCTCCAGCTCTCAGAATGTGTCCCCAAAACTGTAACTGCTTCCTCTTTATATTCATATTTTTTTTTATCAACTCTCTCCCCACTCCTACACGATGCAGCACTTCATCATTAATTACTTTTGTTGTCCATGGAAACATTTGTATTTTTGTAAGGTATAAATCTCCATAACCTCTAATTTCTTTTCAGTTTTCTTTTTAATAGTCCATGTTTCACAACCATGCAATAAAACTGACCAGACATAACATTTCAGTATTGAAATTTTTAAATTCGATTTATCCCAAAATTTGTTATCAAAGTTCCCATATTCATAAAAGCAGTTTTTGCCAACACTATTCTTTTCTTTATTTCCTTTTCACAATCTACCTCATCTTAAGCAATACTTCACAGATATTTAAATTCTCGAATTTGTTTAATCAGCCTTCCACTAATATATATTCGTACTCATATTTTTTTTCTTGTTATTCCCATATCCTCCGTCTTTTTTTGCGTTTATCTTCATATCTCTCTCCTCACTTACTTCTTTCACTTCATTCACAAGCTTTTGTAACTTTTCCTCTGAATTCGCTGCAAGAACTGTATCATCGGTATATACAGTATATTTATCACGTTCTTTCCTCCAGTTCTCCCTCTCTCCAAATCTTTTAGACTTTCCATACATTTCTGACCATGTAAAGAGAAGAGGTCTGGGGAATGACACATCCCTGTCTCACTCCTCTTCATTCCAATACAAATTTGCTGTCAACCTGGTATCTTTACCATCCACTCCTGTTTCCCTAAGTACTTCCAGAAGTTCTTCATGGTTTATTGTATCAAATGTCTTTTTCATAATCAACAAAACAAATGTATAAATGCTTCTTTATCTCTACTGCTCTTTCAGTAATATTTCTTAAACTAAAAATGACATTGCTGGTACCCATCCTTTATCTAAGGCCAAACTATTCTTTTGGCATATTTTCCTCAACCTTTCTCTTCAATCTATTTATCAAGACTCCAACAGTTACCTTTTCCATCTGGCTCATAATATTAAAAGTTTTGTTTTGTTTTGTTTTGTTTCAAATTCACTAATTCCAATTTTCTTGGAAATAGTTATGAATATTGCCTCTTGCAGGGTTTTTGCCATATATCCCGTCTCATATATTTTATTCGCTACCTTTGTTATTTTATCCAATGCCAAATCACCCGCTACTTTCACCATTTCTACCATCACTTCATCTTCACCCGCAGCCTTACAATTTTTCATCCCTGCTATGACTGCTGTTATATTGATGGGCCTTCTAAAACACCTTCAAACTTTGGGATATCTCCTCTTTCATCATTATACAAGTCTTATGTGTATTTTTCCCGTCTTTTATATATATATATATATATATATATATATATATATATATATATATATATATATATATATATATATATATATATATATATATATATATATATATATATATATATATATATATATATATATATATATATATATATATATATATATATATATATATATATATATATATATATATATATATATATATATATATATATATATATATATATATATATATATATATATATATATATATATATATATATATATATATATATATATATATATATATATATATATATATATATATATATATATATATATATTATATCAACCTCTATCAACAGATTTTCTTGTTTGTCCATCAACTTCTATCAACAGATTTCCTTGTTTGTCCTTAATTACAGATCCTCTTATTGGTTTCTTCCCGGTCATCTCTCTCACTTTTTTCATACACGAGATTCTGATTTATATTAGGACATTGTCCTATATCTATATTTATCTCATTCATTCTTTTTCATTTGTCTTCATTAATTTTCTTTGTCCGCATTTCGTCTTTAATTTCCTTGTCCATGTCCACATACCTCTCGTGATTTTGTTTGCATAATCTTCTTTTGCCCATAAGCTCCATAGTTTCCAGTGACATCCATTATTGCGTTGCTTCTCTATGTGTTTTTTTTTTTTTTGTACTAGTGACAGTAGTTCAAATCTGTTCCTGACCTCCACTTTAAACTTTGACTTTACCCCATTCTTCAGTGGTATATTCAATTCTCTTCTCGGTTCTTGTTTTCTTTTCTGTATTTTTCTTTTTTGTTTCACTCTCATGTTTGCAATTACTGGGACATAGTCGTGTTTATGTCTACAGTGTGTCCCAGGATATGTTTTACATTGTTATATAGAATTTCTGAAAGTGATTTATTGTTATATAGTTAATTTGATTTTTTGTCACTCCTCCAGGGATCTTCCAAGTCCATAGGTGTCTGGGATGATGTTGGTAATATGCATTAGCAATAATTTTGGCCTTCAAACTGCATCACTCCCCTTTTATTTTTTCTCCTGGGCCAGAAGGTCCAAGTACTTTTTTTCGTGGCTACCTTTTCCTACTTTATCATTTATATTTCCCATCACTATTGTTATATTGTGTGCTTTACTGTGACTCTTAACTTTAGTTAGCATTTCATATAAATCATCAATTTTCTCATCAGGATGGTCGCTTGTGAACGTATATACTTTGATGATACTTATGTTTAAAGGTCTTACCACATTTTTCACCAATGATATTCTGTCCGAAAACGCCCAATATCCCATTACATATTTGGACACCTCTTTCACATGACTGGATTTATTAAAGGAACAAAACTTAGCTTAGGCTCAGGTCTCAGAATGCACTGTGTGTGAATGTCACCGTCTACCCGATGATGGGAAAAATTTTAATCGTTTCGATTTACGAAGAGTCTAATAACATGGAGCATAAAAAGGTCGCATAGCTCATTCATCCCTTGTTTGATGACATCAAATGGTACACGAAAAACATTCTTAAATATAACTCAATTATCACTAAAACAGTTAATAAAAGACCACCATATGCCATATGCCAACGCTATGAATATAACTGACGCATGGGGGTCGCTTGAACACCAGTTGGAGCTTTGATTTTTAATATTGTTGTACCTGCCACTCACATCCCCACGTCTTCTGAAGGACCTCTATCGGTTCATCCCAAATATTTTTATTTATTTATTTTTTTTTATCCAGTTTCCTTCCTTGAATATTTGAAAACTGTTACCTCCTGTAACACAATTTGAATACAAGAACAGTATTATTATTTCTTGTGAAGGAGAGATAAAGGAAAGTAACAGAGCTTGGAACTAAGTGTGCCTCACAAGAGGTATTGAACAAGAACAAAAAATATTAGCTTTTTGGTGATATATTAAGGTTAAATGAAATTCAGATTATGCCAGTATATATATAACAGAACTGATGGATACTGGAAAACGTTATGTGTTGGAAAGAGAGAGAACGACATGCACCAGCTATGGGTAAAGAAACTGCGCGTAAAGCAAAGGTGGATATAGGGGGATATTTTAATCATATCTTACATATAAATTCATATTCTTATACTCGATATTGACAAAGACAGATGTAAAATAAATTATATTACATATATGAGCCATTTTCAGTAAAAAACGGGGTAGTATTTCACAAAGAAGAAAAAAAAGGTATTGATACTAAATAAATAAATAAATAAATAAATAAATAAATAAATAAATAAATAAACAAAACAAAAATAATTTATATACATATTTAAAATCCGCGTTAAACATAAAACAGAGACATACTTCACCAAAGTAACTCAAGACTAAAAACTATGAACATTAGTAATGCAATATTTCTTGTGCTGACGAGTTATATGTTTGCCTCAGTTTGTGGGAATGTTATCCTTACGAACGTCTGTGCTCTCTGAGAACATTACATTGTACACAAGAGGAAAAAAATAATGCCAGTTGCCAAAACATACCTCAATTCTTGACGATGAACTAAGTGTGCTGTCGCTAAAGAACACGCTTGGGCAGGAATGAAGAGACGGAACCTTGAGGAAACTGTTAATGACAGATATATGCCCATATGTCCTTTCTGGTAAGAAATAAAAGAAAACATTATATTTGGATATCTATACACTACTTAACAATTTACATGATCTTAAAAATAAATAAATAAATAAATAATACATTTATTCGAGAGTCCATTAATCTTGGCGCGTTCAGGGATGCGCAGATGTCCCTCACTACAAACATGATAGTAGACCAGCCCAAAACGTTTCTCACATCACTTTACAAGTTTTCAAAAGACCATCATCTAGCATCGAAACAATTGAAACAACAAACTTTTTGGTCTGGTCTACCACCAAGATTGTGTTAAACGACATCCTCACATTCCTTATCGTGCCATTTCTTTACCAATGCTTCTTTTCATTGGTATCACCCGTAAGGTTTACTTTTCTATCTGACTCACCATTCTTATGTAGCTCTATCACTAAAACTGTTTCATCATGGGTTGTATATTTTTCTGGCATCCCACACCAACTCGGACCTCTATGTTCAAAACAACCATTTTGTTAGCTAAAACAATGAGCTGTCACAAAAAAAAAAAATAAATAAATAATATAATAACGGATTAAATCCGTTATTATATGCTTTGAGAAAGCATAATTGCCATGTACTTGTTTTCTTTCAGATTGAGAGTGAATGAGTTATCAGTTTGTGTAATATGACATCGGAGGAAGTTTTGAAGTCATTTGGCGTTTAATGAATCCATTAAATGTTTTTAGTAATGTTCCTCCGTACAAACTATCATAATCCTATATCCTTGCTACTTGAGGCTCATAAATACAAAGCATATTCCAGATGATAAAATTATTATTTTTTATTTCTTCGCCTTAATAAATAGTGGGGTGGGGCGCTTCCATATGCTATTGCCAGTAGCTTATATCTTCCCTTCAACCTGACAGAAAAAAAATTATACAGATAAACACAAAAAAAACAGAAAGCAGTGCGTGAGTGTATAGTATCTTTATTGTAAGACAGCTGCCATAATAGGTCTTGGAAGGAAATCAACGGTCATTTTATGGATTTGACGATTTTGATAAGGCTTATGGCTGGATTCCAAGAGAATTGGTTTTCTATTGATTGAGAGAGAGAGAGAGAGAGAGAGAGAGAGAGAGAGAGAGAGAGAGAGAGAGAGAGAGAGAGAGAGAGAGAGAGAGAGAGAGAGAGAGAGAGAGAGAGAGAGAGAGAGAGAGAAAAGAGGAGTCTTGGACAGATTAATATATGCAGTAAGGGATATATGCAGAAATCAAGAACGATGGTGATGATTCTGTATGGTGATACAGAGCAGCTTAGAATTAAGGCTGGTTAACATCGAGTCCGTCCCTATCTGTGTTGCTAAAAGGATGTCCAGAGCGAGGCACTTCGAAATGCGATCGTGATGACATGATGATCAGTGCTTGATAAAAAGAAAAAAAAAGTTTTAATATGAAGGGATTTCTACAATTAACGTGCATAATGGTATATCCTATAACCCCGTTCACACATTGGCGAATTTGGATGGCGAACGTGTTGCAACTCCGTTGCAACTTGTCCGTAACGGAGTTACCGCGCGTTCGCAGCAGAATTACCTGGCCCGCGTTCGCAACGGACCTGCAGCAGAGTCGCCAGAGCGGGGTGAGTCGCAGCGCGTTCGCCAGGCGAATGGCGAATGTTTTGAACTGTTCAAAACATTCGCAGCGGAGACGCCACGGCTGGGAGTCGCACCACGTTCGCAACGGTGTCACAACACTGTTGCAGCGCTGTCGCATCGCTGTCGCAATAGATCTGCATTGCTAATGGAGCAAGTTAGCCGTGTTCGCAGTGCTGTTGCAGGGGATTCGCAAAAGTAGCAACATCTACATGCCCTTCATACCTTTTTGCTGGGGTCAGTGGATTGATACTTCCCTACAAAAATTATTGTGCATCTCTCTCTCTCTCTCTCTCTCTCTCTCTCTCTCTCTCTCTCTCTCTCTCTCTCTCTCTCTCTCTCTCTCTCTCTCTCTCTCTCTCTCTCTCTCTCTCTCTCTCTCTCTCTCTCTCTCTCTCTCTCTCTCTCTCTCTCCTTTTTATTTCCTGCGTAAACACTGTCACTCTTGTCATTATTTCAGTGTCTCTAAAATGTTGCAGCAACACAGGAAAGGCAGAAAGAAGCGTACAAGAAGGGAAAGGATAATGGTTTGAGAATATTCAACATCACTGAAGGAATGAAGGTTCTCAAGAAGAACATGCGAAATGAGTCACGGAAGGATGGCAAGATGTAGCCAAAGTGGAGTGGTCCATACAGGTGTGTGCATAGCTTAGTGCCTTTGTCAGTTGTAACCTCAGTTTTCAAGAATTTTCTAATGACAGTACATTTTTGTGGCTGGCAGGCTTTAATTTGGGTGATGAATATGGTGTAATTGGTGATGGAATAGAAGCATAAAGTATTTTCATTAGAAAGACAGCTTTATTGATTTTGTTACTTTACGAAAAAAAAAAAAACACTGAAAAACTGAAACATTAATGAGAACAGAAACATTAACCATGGAACGTTTTTTTTTTTTTTTTTTTTTTTGATTAAGTGATCCTCACCTCTCAGATGATCTTGAGTTTACCTCCATTTATTTGATGAAAATTAGTAATATTTGTGCCTCACATTCCCTATCAACAGAGTTTTCGACAATGACTCACACAAGCATGAGGCCTTGGAATGTGAGGGAGAAGATAGGAAGCTTAAGGGCCGGGTGCCACTAACTCCGTCCCCTTTTACAGAGCCACTTGCATGCTAGGAGGGAAGTTTTCCTCTCAAGTGGAAATTATTCTATGTCCTACCATTTTAATATTTTTGTAGGATTTGCCAAGGATTCTCTTGAAAACTAAAGCAGATTTGCATTAACATTTTGCTGGTACTTCTGAAAACTCAGAATGGTTTCACCATTAATTACATTATAAACAAACCAAGTGCATTTATTTATTTCCTTTTTTTTTTTTTTTTTTTTTTTTTAGTCACACCCTTGAGGGAGAAGCTCCCAGCTGCACCTAACCACAAACCCTGGCCAAAAGCACAGTAAAGTAAGACACACACAAATTCACTGTTCTAAAATAAGAACATAAATAAGGAGCAAGAAAAGTTTTACTATGTTGTCATAACAAATCATGCTTGTGGAATGCTTGTATGTCGTAAGACTAGTAGTACAGCAACTGTGTGGAATTATTCTGCATTCTATTAATTCAGTTTCAATATTGGAATGGAAAGTATGTATACCTTCACACAGAACTCACTAATCAACAAATATGTCCATCTTATTAGGTGTTCTGGGAACCCTGGTGAGGGACACCCTGAAGACAAGCTGCAACCTACAGATAAAGAACTCCACATAGCCCCTGTACATCAAGATCCCTCTATTGCAGCATGTGAAGATGCTTTCCACCACAAGACATCCACATTGACCATGCTCAGCATTTATTAGCCCATTGCTGTTCCTTCTTATTAGGGTTTCAGTCCACTGTACTATTTTATTTTTATTTATTTATTTTTTTTATGTAAGTGGGACACTGGCAAAATGCAACAGAAATCCAATAAAAAAAATGCCCATTGAAATGCCAGTCCCATAAAGGGGTCAAATCATTAGTCAAAAACTGATGAAAAATTGTCTTGAAGGAATTCAAGTCATAGAAAGGTGGAAATACAGAATCAGGCAGGGAGTTCCAGAGTTTACCAGAGAAAGGGATGAATGATTGAGAATACTGGTTAACTCTTGCGTTAGAGAGGTGGACAGAATAGGGGTGAGAGAAAGAAGAAAGTCTTGTGCAGCGAGGCCGCGGGAAGAGGGGGAACCATGCAGTTAGCAAGATCAGAAGAGCAGTTAGCATGAAAATAGCGGTAGAAGACAGCTAGAGATGAAACATTGCCGCGGCGAGAGAGGGGCTGAATTCAGCCAGTTAGAGGAGAGGAGCTTTTAATTCCACCCTGTTTAGAAGAGCAGTATGAGTGGAGCATACTCCATACATAGACGGTTAAGGCCCTTGTACAGAGTTAGCAGCTGGGGGGGTGAGAAACACTGGCGGAGACGTCTCAGAATGCCTAACTTCATAAAAGCTGTTTTAACTAGAATGAGATGTGAAGTTTCCAGTTCAGATTACAAGTAAAGGACAGACCGAGGATGTTTAGTTTAGAAGAAGGGTACAGTTGAGTGTCAATGAAGAAGAGGGGATAGTTTTCTGAAAGGTTGTGTCGAGTTGATAGATGGAGGAATTGAGTTTTTTGAGACATTGAACAATATTAATTTTGCTCTACCCCAATCAGAAATTTTAAAAAGATCAGAAGCCAAGCGTTCTGTAGTTTCCCTGCGTGAAATGTTTACCTCCTGAAGGGTTGGACGTCTATGAAAAGACATGGAAAAGTGCAGGGTGGTATCATCAGCGCAGGAGTGGATAGGACAAAAAGTTTGGTTTAAAAGATCATTAATGAATAACAAAAAGAGAGTGGGTGACAGATAAGAACCCTGAGGAACACCACTGTTAATAGATTTAGGAGAAGAACAATGACTGTCTACCACAGCAGCAATAGAACGGTCAGAAAGGAAACTTGAGATGAAGTTACAGAGAGAAGGATAGAACAAGTAGGAGGATAGTTTCGAAATCAAAGCTTTGTGCCAGACTCTATCAAAAGCTTTTAATATGTCCAAGGCAACAGCAAAAGTTTCACCAAAATCTCTAAAAAAGGATGACCAAGACTCACTAAGGTAAGCCAGAAGATCACCAGTAGAGCGGCCTTGACGGAACCCATATTGGCGATCAGATAGAAGGTTGTGAAGTGATAGATGTTTAAGAATCTTCCTGTTGAGGATAGACTCAAAAACTTTAGAAAAGCAGGAAATTAAAGCAATAAGACAGTAGTATGAGGGACTAGAACGGTCACCGTTTTTAGGAAAAGGTTGAATGTAGGCAAACTTCCAGCAAGAAGGAAAGGTAGATGTTGAAAGACAGAGCTGAAAGAGTTTGACCAGGCAAGGTGCACCCATCAGGGTGGGACCCCATCAGGTCCATAAGCCTTCCGAGTGTTTAGGCCAGCGAGGGCATGGAAAACATAATTGCGAAGAATTTTAATAGGTGGCATGAAGTAGTCATGCAAAGGTTTGAGCAAAGAGTTCAGCTTTAAAAATAGATGTGATAGCAGTGGTGCCATCTGGTTGAAACAGAGGAGAGAAAGAAGAAGGAGCAAAGTTATTGGAGATATTTTTGGCTAGATGCCAGAAGTCACGAGAGGAGTTAGATGTTAAAAGGTTTAGACACTTTCTGTTAATGAAGGAGTTTTTGTCTAGTTGGAGAACAAACTTGGCATAGCTCCGGGCAGAGATATAAAGTGCATGAGATTCTGGTGATGTAAGGCTTAAGTACCTTTTGTGGGCCACCTCTCTATCATGTGTAACACGAGAAAAAGCAGTGTTAAACCAAGGTTTAGAAGGTTTAGGACGAGAAATTGAGTAAGGAATGTACGCCTCCATGCCAGGCACTATCACCTCTGTTATGCATTCAGCACAAAAAGACGGGTCTTTGACATGGAAGCAGTAGTCATTCCAAGGAAAATCAGCAAAATACCTACTCAGGTCCCACCAACTGGCAGACGCAAAACGCCAGAGGCACCTTTGCTTAGGGGGATCCTGAGGAGGGATTGGAGCGACAGGAAAAGATACATATATGAGTTTGTGATCGGAGGAGCCCAACGGAGAAGAAAGGGTGACAGCATAAGCAGAAGGATTAGAGGTCAGGAAAAAGTCAAGAATGTTGGGCGTATCTCCAAGACAGTCAGGAATACGAGTTGGGTGTTACACCAATTGCAACTGAAAGTAGCCCCTTTTCTGTTCCCTCCTACTTTCTCTATCCTCATTTTCGATTCAAAAGCTGGATGCTGCGTTTATGTGCGCAATGACTTAACCTGCTCTCGTGCCTACGCTCTTGAATCTTCTGAGTTTTCCACCATTTGGCTACGACTACAGAGTCACTCTCAAACTAAATTTATCTGTGTTGTATACCTTTCACCTAACTCCTCTGACTATAAGAAATTATTTGACTACTTAACTTTCAAAGTGGAGCACATTCTGATCCTCTTCCCTTTTGCAGAGATCTACATTCTTGGAGACTTCAATGTTCACCAACAGCTTTGGCTTTCTTCTCCCTTCACTGACCATCCTGGTGCACTAGCATACAACTTTGCTATCCTCCATGACCTAGAGCAATTGGTGCAACACCTACTTGTATTCCTGACCGTCTTGGTGAAACGCCCAACATTCTTGACCTTTTCCTGACCTCAAATCCTTCTGCTTATGCTGTTACCCTTTCTTCTCCGTTGGGCTCCTCCGATCACAATCTCATATCTTTATCTTTTCCTATCGCTCCAATCCCTCCTCAGGATCCCCTTAAGTGAAGGTGCCTCTGGCGTCTGCTAGTTGGGGGTGACCTGAGGAGGTATTTTGCTGATTTTCCTTAGAATGACTACTGCTTCCGTATCAGAGACCCGTCTTTGTGTGCTGAGCGCATAACAGAGGTGATAGTGTCTGGCATGGAGGCCTACATTCCTCACTCTTTTTTTCGTCCTAAACCTTTTAAACCTTGGTTTAACACACCTTGTTCTCGTGCTATACATGATAGAGAGGTGGCCCACAAAAGGTACTTAAGCCTTCCATCACCAGAATCTCATGCACTTTATATTTCTGCCCGGAACCATGCCAAACCTGTTCTCCAACTAGCCAAAAACTCCTTCATTAACAGAAAGTACCAAAACCTTTCAAGTTCTAACTCCCCTCTTGAGTTTTGGCATATAGCCAAAAATATCTCCAAAAACTTTGCTTCATCTTCTTTCCCTCCTTTATTTTAACCAGATGGCACCACTGCTATCACATCTATTTCTAATGCTGAACATTTTGCTCATATCTTTGCTAAAAACTCTACCTTGGACGATTCTGGGCTTGTTCCCTCTCTCTCCTCCACTCTCTGACTATTTCATGCCATCTATTAAAATTTTTTGCAATGATGTTTTCCATGCCCTCGCTGGCCTAAACCACCGGAAGGCTTATGGACCTGATGGGGTCCCTCCTATTCTTCTCTGAAACTGTGCCTCCGTGCTTGCCTAGTCAAACTCTTTCAGCTCTGTCTGTCAACATCTACCTTTCCTTCTTGCTGGAAATTTGGCTACATTCAACCTGTTCCTAAAAAGGGTGACCGTCTAATCCTTCAAACTACCGTCCTATTGCTTTAATTTCCTGCCTATCTAGATTGTTTTTAATCTATCCTCAACAGGAAAATTCTTAAATATCTATCACTTCAGAACCTTCTATCTGATCGCCAGTATTGATTCCGTCAAGGACGCTCTACTGGTGATCATCTATCTGGCTTTCCTCAGTGAGTCTTGGTCATCCTCTTTTAGAGATTTTGATGAAACTTTTGCTGTTGCCTTACATATATCAAAAGCTTTTGATAGAGTCTGGCACAAAGCTTTGATTTCCAAACTACCCTCCTATGGCTTGTATCCTTCTCTCTGTAACTTCATCTCTACTTTCCTTTCTGACTGTTCTATTGCTGCTGTGGTAGACAGTCACTGTTCTTCTCCTAAATCTATTAACAGTGGTGTTCCTCAGGGTTCTATCCTGTCACCCACTCTCTTGTTATTATTCATTAATGATTTTCTAAATCAAACTTCTTGTCCTATCCACTCCTATGCTGATGATATCACCCTGCACTTTTCCACGTCTTTTCTTAGACGTCCAACCCTTCAAGAGGTAAACATGTCACGCAGGGAAGCCACAGAACGCTTGACTTCTGATCTTTCTAAAATTTCTGATTGGGGCAGAGCAAATTTGGTATTGTTCAATGCTTCAAAAACTCAATTCCTCCATCTATCAACTCGACACAACCTTCCAGACAACTATCCCCTCTTCTTCAATGACACTCAACTGTCCCACTCTTCTACACTGAACATCCTCAGTCTGTCCTTTATTTATAATCTGAACTGGAAACTTCTCATCTTTTCTTTAGCTAAATCAGCTTCTATGAAGTTAGGTGTTCTGAGACGTGTCCGCCATTTTTTCTCACCCACCCCCAGCTGCTAAATCTGTACAAGGGGGTTATCCGTCCATGTATGGAGTATGCTTCACATGTCTGAGGGGGTTCCACTCATACTGTTCTTCTAGACAGGGTGGAATCAAAAGCTTTTCGTCTCATCAACTCCTCTCCTCTAACTGACTGTCTTCAGCCTCTCTCTCACCGCCGCAGTGTTCCATATCTAGCTGTCTTCTACCGCTATTTTCATGCTAACTGCTCTTCTGATCTTGCTGACTGCATGCCTCCCCTCCTCCCACAGCCTAGCTGTACAAGACTTTCTTCTTTCTCTCACCCCTATTCTGTCCACTTCTCTAACGCAAGAGTTAACCAGTATTCTCAATCATTCATCCCTTTTTCTGGTAAACTCTGGAACTCCCTGCCTGCTTTTGTATATCCGCCTTCCTATGACTTGAATTTTTTCAAGAGGGAGGTTTCAAGACACTTATTTTTGACCACTGCTTTGACCCTTTTATGGGACTGGCATTTCAGTGGGCATTTTTTTTTTATTATGTTGCCCTTGGCCAGTGTCCTTCCTACATAAAAAAAAAAGACACTTATTCATCAGTTTTTGACTACTGCTTTGACCCTTTTATGGGACTGGTATTTCAGTGGGTATTTTTTTTTATTAGATTTTTTCGCCCTTGGCCAGTTTTCTTCCTACATAAAAAAAAAAAAATATATATATCACCGTAGGAGTGGATAGGACAAGAAGTTTGGTTTAGAAGATCTTTAATGAATAATAAGAAGAGAGTGGGTGACAGGACATAACCCTGTTGAACACCACTGTTAATAGATTTAGGAGAAGAACAGTGACCGTCTACCACAGCAGCAATAGAACCACCACTGTTAATAGATTTAGGAGAAGAACAGTGACCGTCTACCACAGCAGCAATAGAACGGTCAAAAAGGAAACTTGTGATGAAGTTACAGAGAGAAGGATAGAAGCCGTAGGTGGGTAGTTTGGAAATCAAAGCTTTGTGCTATGCTTGATATGTCCAAGGCAATAGCAAAAATTTCACCAAAATCACTATTGTTTGATATTAATAGAGCAGGCAGATACATTCAGTTATGTGATAGGAGACTATAATTTTATATTTATATAATTATGTAATATAGTATATATAATTATATAATATAATTATATAATAAACATTGACTGAAGACTGATATATATATATATATATATATATATATATATATATATATATATATATATATATATATATATATATATATATATATATATATATATATATATATATATATATATATATATATATATATATATATATATATATATATATATATATATATATATATATATATATATATATATATAACTACAGGCAGGGAAAGGGGATTTAAGGCTTTGATATGTACGTTTGACTGGAACATTGGTGAAAAGTGATGTGAGGCGATGTTACCGCTTGCAGTGTTGCTCTTGAGGATATGGAGGAAATCGGCTGTAGACTGTACACTGTAGGTAGTGGGAACATAAGTTGCCGGTATATATCCTTGCGATGTGGTACGTCGGTGTAGGGATCTGGGAGATAACTGGGCACACCTTGTGCACACCGTGTTCAGTTAAAGATGAACGTGGAGAAAAACTACTACTACTATCGAGAAATTACTACTTCGAGAAAGTACTAAATGCAGATGAGGCTACTATATTTGAATGTTTTGAGCAAGCCCAACTACAGCAACTGGAAGAACAAAAAAATAGGAGAAGAAAATTTAGTTATGTAAGAAGGAAGAATTGCAGCAGAGAGGATGAAAAATGGGAAAACTAATGGAGAAGATGAATTACTGGTGGAAATAATTGAAACTCTCGGCGAAAGAAAAACAAGTTCGTTAAAAGAAATCATAAATGATACCTGCAAAACAGAAATAATACCTCAAGACTGGGGAGAGCTATTGTCTGCCCCCTTTATAAATATAAAAAAAAAGTGATGTAAACCCAATGTAACAACTATAGAGCTATATCACTACTGTCACATGTGGGTAAAAAATATGAAAAGATTTTGGAAACAAAAATACATAACAAATTAGGAGAATGGCAATGTGGATTCAGACCAAACAGAAGCAGAACGGATTTAGTGTTTACTCTAAATAGGATAATGGAAAAGTTTTGGGAATGGGATTTATGTATGATATAATATTTATAGACACGGAAAAAGCTTTTGACAGAGTACACCGTGAATGTAGAATATACTGAGCAGGGATGAATACAAAATAACGCCAAAATAAAAAAAAATTGCAATAAAGAGTATGTACAGTAATTGCAAAAGTAAAGTTAAACCAAAAAGTAATGACTAGGACAGGTTCGAAATGAAATCAGTTAAACAATATGTTAAACAATATGAAGTCCTCTCCTTACTGTTTTTTTTTTTTTTTTATGGATTTTTGTATGAAAGACATTGGAAGAAACAATTAAGAGATCACCTCAGGCTATGCAGATGATGTAGCTATCATCCGCAATAAAAAAAAAAATAAAAAATGAAAAAAAATAAAAATAAATAAGAAATAAATAAAAAAAAATCAGCGCATGGCTGAAAAAAGAAAGGAAAGCAAAATGAAGGAAATCGGGATGAAAATAAATACAAAGAAATCAGTAGTTAAACCAAATAGAGAAAATGCACTTCTGAACGTAAGGATCAAAGGAGAACAAATTAAATAGGTACATAATTTCCAATAATATAATCAGGAAGTGAAAATAAATCATAGAATAACTAAACATAACACCAACTTAATAGCATTGTATCCAATACTAAAAGCCAGACACGTCCCTCACAACACCAAAAATCATAATTTACACCAATATTTAGGGCCAATATTACTTGACGGCTCTGACCAGAAATTAAGATACTAAGATTGATCTACGGTGTAACAAGAAGAGATCGAATAAGAAATGAGGATATAAGAGGAGAATTGGGATTAATCACTATCAGTGAGACTGTCGAAAGAAATCGACTAAGATGGTACGGACATGTAATGAGAATGGAAGACGATAGGTTACCAATACAAACACTGGAATGGATACCACAGGGGAGAAGACCAGTGGGAAGACCAAGGAGGAGATGGGTGGACGGTGACGGGGAGGCAGCTAAGAGGAGCGGAAAGAGGCTAGACGACGTGAAGAGATAACAGCTTTACATGAGCCGTAAGAGAGGGAGAGACTTTTACCTGGAGAGCTGCAGTGACTGACAGGCTGTGATGTAACAGGCGCCGGGTGAGAAAGGTGAGAAAGACTTGTTCCCGAACCCAAAACTGTGGCGGGATTTTCTTGCAGGACCAGTACTACCACTGCCTCCCGACCATTTTTTTCCAGCTCTAACTCTAGCATTCTCGTAGTGAGACACATGCCAACACATAGTCATCATCCCATGTAGCTGCCTTCTTTAGGCTTTTAAACCCTTTCTCTCGGAGCACACAAATTGCTTATTTACCATGAGCTCTTTTAACTCACGACAGGAGGTGGCATGCTCGTAGCAATCCACTTCTCAACTCTCCTCGAGATAACGAACACATTCAAGATAAGAATTCCCAGGCCTCTTCTTCCCTCCTCGGAACTGTAGCCTTATCATAAGCCTCCTGTCGCACCTCGTAGGTTCTCAGGATGTCAGCCTCAGACTCCTCATAATCCTTTAAATCCTCTACAGACATCCTGTCATAAACTTTAATGGCCTTGCCTTTCAACATAATAGCAACAAGATCACCCCATCTCTCTTGAAGCCAATGAAATTCGGCTGCCTTCTTTTTAGATCTCCGGAACCATTCTGTTACTTTCTTATCAAACTCGGGAATTAACTTCAAACTTCTCACCATCTGACTTTCTACTGTATCTTCCTTCACTCCTTCTCTCCGCAAACCATGAGGTGAATTAACCTCTATTCGAGTCTTTTCCAACTCAAAAACTCTATTATCAGCCTCTTCTTTCTCCCTTTCTGCTTCAGACATCTTCGTGTCTTTCTCCCTCTCATATATCATCGCTTTCTCCTCGCCCTCAAGTAACCTCATCTCTTTCTCTTTTACGTTCTCATGCCTCTTGGCTTTCCACTTGGCTTCAAGCCTCCTGACTCCTGTAGTCTCCTCAGCCTTCAATTTCCTTATCTGGGAAAAATACTCCAATACTGTGGGTAGGACTGACACGGCCTTGAACACTACTTGCGGGACTCTGGCCTGACACCAAACTGCCAGATCTACACTGCTGCTCCTAGCAGAGGCAGGGGACTCAGGTCGCAAGCCACCCCTGCTATCCAGCCCTCCCTTGGCTTAATCTGAGTACGGGCACACAACGAACACCCAAACAAACGACAAGCAACCGTCTCTGCCATGTGGGTACAAAGCTTCCAGCAATCCTGGAAAGGTCGCATGTTCTGCTGCGACCCATATTCAGCCCCTCTCACAGCTACCATTTATCTCGGGTCAGCTTTTCTAAGCTATCTGCTAAGTCGCTTAGTGCATAAATAAGGGTATACAGGGTCAATCTGATCTCCTGTAACGATTAAACACATGAGGTCATCAACCTGTTTCACTCACCTAGAGGTAAGAGGATATAACAACAGCCAAATCACTTCAATTTGCTGAGAAAGAGGTCGCAAACCACGTTCTAGGGTGTCATACCTACAGCAAACGACACACACCTATGAGACTTATAATAATGTGTGAGGTACCTCCCACAATAAGACAGGGTGTCCCACACCCACAGACTATTATATCTTCCTGTTGCTAAACACTGTATTTACAGTCTCCCAGAGAACAGGCAATTACCACCACTACATGGTAAAAATACAGGGAGAAAGGAAACAACTACTGCTCAACAGAGAATCCCTATATTTTCTGGATGCAAAGCTCCCAACGGAACTTTGAGTCCCAATAACATTTAACAGCACTAAATGGGGATGACTCAAACACAATACAATGCGGCGCCCAAGAAGGTCAGGAAAACACACTCGACTTGCCAGCGCCACACAGGCGAGGGGATTCGTTGTCACCACGAGTCTAACTGGCAGCAGTAACTGCTGCTTATCCTGATTAATCGACAGGGGCTTACTGCCGCTAACCAATACGGAATACTATAGCTAAAAAGAGACCACTATTATATATCTCCAAACTCCGCAACAATACTATATCCCTCGCAACAATCTAAGTACGTCCGTCTCACACGACAACAGCAAAGGAAACAGCGTCTTTCCCCGTGCCCTCTCAAGGGTGGGGTTGAGTTGCATGACAAAGGACAAGGACGGGGACAGAGGAGGGACTTGGGGGAAGGCAGGGGACAGGCTGCCAACCTCATTCACTAGCTCGCTCCACAAAGAAGATTATTATGGGCTAACTACAGGGGCTGGGTGAGATCTGATTACGTTATAAACAAACTCTTCTACTATATAATATATTAGACTCAATATGAGGGAACAAAGGAAGTACGAAAATTTAACTGAGAAGGAAACTAAGTAGATGTTTGGAGTTTATTTTATTTATTTTTATTTATTTATTTATTTATTTATTTATTAATTAATCTATTTATTTATTTATTTATTTATTTATTTTTTTAATAATCCATGCGAGGGTGGGTAGACATTTATCGCGCCTCGGGTGCGATAAATGTCTTCTCTCGCTCGTCCTCCGCTGCTCGCTCTATCTCATACTATTTGCGTGGCTCACAGATAAATAAATAAGTAAATAAGTAATATATATATATATATATATATATATATATATATATATATATATATATATATATATATATATATATATATATATATATATATATATATATATATATATATATATATATATATATATATATATATATATATATATATATATATATATATATATATATATATATATATATATATATATATATATATATATATATATATATATATATATATATATATATTAAAACCATACATATCTCATCATTCAGGTTTTCTCGAATAATCGAAGCTTATTACTTTACCTGCGAATGACCATCCTCCTTCAACTTGGTTGATCATATCAGAGAGAAGCCAGAGACATGGTAGAAAGAGGTACATTCTGAAAAGGGAGAATTAATGGCATGAAATTATATAAATATTTGGAGAAGTTGACTGACTGCGTGAACGTGCTGAGCTCGATAAATAAGTTTGAAGCCTGTCGTAAGCTGATTATCTTTAAGCTATCACCGAACAATAACCACGAATCTCTCATCAACTCTTTCGAGCACGATTGCATAGGAAAGTTCTAGTAACATGAACAACATGAACTTATATAATACTGTATCATCAAACTTCGGTGCCGACCACCAAAGGTAACACTACTGTATTAATAAAGTGAAGAGAAGTGAAGTCCCAGTGCAATGATACGGGCCTTCTCCCGTACCATTGCTGTGGTGGCCCAGGCCAGTTTTATTTTCTTTGTTAAAACATTGTACAGTCCACGGGTCAAAACCCGAGGGCAGGCAAATTCGGAAACAAAAGTTTATCACTGCAGTCTCGTGTGGCCTTGAGGTATTGAGGCGTTGTTGTCATCGTGTAATCAATTTATTTTTGATGAGTTGCCAGCGCTTACTATTTGGAACTGGGCGAAAGCATCCTGGTGTTACAAAAGATGGACTCGAGAATGGTTTACCGGCGATTCTAAATGGTGGCTGGAAGCTTCACCTGCCGACATTGTATCTGTTCATTCGTTCATTGCATTCAAATCTGACTGCAGGGATATGACATACGAATCCTACCTAATTTATCTACCTATCATAGTGTCATCCACAAATTTACAAATACTATTACTTATCTCGCAAAGTCATTAATATATATTAAAAGCCCTAAAACTGATACCTGTGTACTAAGTACCTAAGTACTTGACCCCCACTCGGATATAGAGTTATTTGTTACAAATCTCTGTCTCATGTCGAATAACCAAGACCTTATCTAACCTAACACCTTTCTGTCGTGCTTCTACAGTATATTGTACGATTTTCTTGCGTCCCTGGGTTTCTAAGACAGCCACTTTTGTGTTAAAAGGAAGGCGTTGAGGTTTTTTTACATTCTTAATGTGTATCATTTTTATATATCTACACTCACACGATCATATACAAGTTCCAGTCGTTATATATAGCATTCTAGCACAAAAAAACATAAATAAATAAATAAACAAATAAATAAATTTCATTAAATATATTAAAACATTTCACATTACATTTCTGATTTAAATTATTTCACACAGTTAACATTAAATGGGAAAAATACGTCCATCTTTAACGAATAATGTTCGCTTGGTAATTATACCACTTCTTTAGCGTCAATTAATTAATATAGCTTTACCATCACCCTCCGCTGTTGATCTTTTCGCCATGTCCAAGTGAGTTTTCCCAAGTCTATGAAGCATCAGTACGGGGGAACGAAAACCCGTAGTGTTGTGTGGTGAAGATCTAAAACTGATTGCCAAAACAACTCAGAAACAGCTGACTCTTTTCATTTATTTATTTTTTGTAACTGGGATATTTACTAATCACTGCTTTTCAACGAACCTCCTTGCACATATTAAGAAAAAAAATATTTATAATTTTATTCATTTATATTGCATGCAGTATTTAGTTTCTGGTGCCGCTTCACAGAGGAGAGGTCAAAGGTGAATAAATTATTATGAAACTTTGTTTATTGCAATGTAAAATACACAAGGGTATCGTTGTAAATTTCGATAACATTTCTTTCTGGCTTGGTTTACTTGAACATAAAATCCATTACTTCCAATCATATTCAATGCCACGTTAGTCATCTGGGGAGGGGACCATAAATGTCCCCAGGTCGGACTGCCTTTCTGTCGACGACCCTAAGTGTCTTGACACCCCCCTCAACTTTTTCTTCATTAACTTCTACAACATTCGCGGTCTAAGATCTAATTTTCAATCTGTAGAACACCACCTCTCCTTTTCTAAACCTCATCTTCTTTTACTCACTGAAACTCAGGTGTCTGAGGCAACTGACAGTAGCCCCTTTTCTGTTCCCTCCTACTTTCTCTATCCTCATTTTCGATCCAAAGCTGGATCCTGCGTTTATTTGCGCAATGACTTAACCTGCTCTCGTGCCCACGGTCTTAAATCTTCCAAGTTTTCCACCATCTGGCTACGACTACATAGTCACTCTCATACTAAATTCATCTGTGCTGTATACCTCTCACCTAACTCCTCTGATTATAAGAAATTATTTGACTACTTAACTTCCAAAGTGGAGCACATTCTGACCCTCTTCCCTTTTGTAGAGATCTCCATTCTTGGAGACTTCAGTGTTCACCACCAGCTTTGGCTTTCCTCTCCCTTCACTGACCATCCTGGTGAACTAGCCTACAACTTTGCTATCCTCCATGACCTAGAGCAATTGGTGCAACACCCTACTCGTATTCCTGACCGTCTTGGAGATACGCCCAACATTCTCGACCTTTTCCTGACCTCTAATCCTTCTGCTTATGCTGTCACCCTTTTTTTCTCCGTTGGGATCCTCCGATCACAAACTCATATATTTATCTTGTCCTATCGCTCCAATCCCTCCTCAGGGTCCCCCTAAGCGAAGGTGCCTCTGGCGTTTTGCCTCTGCTAGTTGGGGGGACCTGAGGAGGTATTTTGCTGATTTTCCTTGGAATGACTACTGCTTCCGTGTCAGAGACCCGTCTTTGTGTGCTGAGCGCATAACAGAGGTGATAGTGTCTTGCATGGAGGCGTACATTCCTCACTCTTTTTCTCGTCCTAAACCTTCTAAACCTTGGTTTAACACAGCTTGTTCTCGTGCTATACATGATAGAGAGGTGGCCCACAAAAGGTACTTAAGCCTTCCATCACCAGAATCTCATGCACTTTATATTTTTGCTCGGAACCATGTTCTCCAACTAGCCAAAAACTCCTTCATTAACAGAAAATGTCAAAACTTTTCAAGATCTAACTCCCCTCGTGATTTCTGGCATCTAGCCAAAAATATCTCCAATAACTTTGCTTCTTCTTTCCCTCCTCTATTTTAACCAGATGGCACCACTGCTATCACATCTATTTTTAATGCTGAACTCTTTGCTCATATCTTTGCTAAAAACTCTACCTTGGACGATTCTGGGCTTGTTCCTCCCTCTCCTCCACCCTCTGACTACTACATGCCACATACTAAAATTCTTCGCAATGATGTTTTCCATGCCCTTGCTGGCCTAAACCCTCGGAAGGCTTATGATCCTGATGGGGTTCCTCCTATTGTTCTCCGAAACTGTGCCTCCATGCTTGCACCTTGCCTAGTCAAACTCTTTTAGCTCTGTCTGTCAACATCTACCTTTCCTTCTTGCTGGAAGTTTGCCTACATTCAACCTGTTCCTAAAAAGGGTGACCGCTCTAATCCCTCAAACTACCGTCCTATTGCTTTAATTTCCTGCTTATCTAAAGTTTTTGAATCTATCCTCAACAGGAAGATTCTTAAACATCCATCACTTCACAACCTTCTATCTGATCGCCAGTATGGGTTCCGTCAAGGCCGCTCTACTGGTGATCTTCTGGCTTTCCTTACTGAGTCTTGGTCATCCTCTTTTAGAGACTTTGGTGAAACTTTTGCTGTTGCCTTGGACATATCAAAAGCATTTGATAAAGTCTGGCACAAAGCTTTGATTTCAAAACTACCCTCCTACGGTTTCTATCCTTCTCTCTCTGTAACTTCATCTCAAGTTTCCTTTCTAACCGTTCTATTGCTGCTGTGGTAGACGGTCACTGTTCTTCTCCTAAATCTATTAACAGTGGTGTTCCTCAGGGTTCTGTCCTGTCACCCACTCTCTTCTTATTATTCATTAATGATCTTCTAAACCAAACTTCTTGTCCTATCCACTCCTATGCTGATGATACCACCCTGCACTTTTCCACGTCTTTTCATAGACGTCCAATCCTTCAGAAGGTAAACATATCACGCAGGGAAGCCACACAACGCCTGACTTCTGATCTTTCTAAAATTTCCGATTGGGGAAGAGCAAACTTGGTATTGTTTAATGCCTCAAAAACTCAATTCCTCCATCTATAAACTCGACACAATCTTCCAGACAACTATCCCCTCTTCTTCAATGACACTCAACTGTCCCCCTCTTCTACACTGAACATCCTCGGTCTGTCCTTTACTTATAATCTGAACTGGAAACTTCACATCTCATCTCTAGCTAAAACAGCTTCTATGAAGTTAGGTGTTCTGAGACGTCTCCGCCAGTTTTTCTCACCCTCCCAGCTGCTAACTCTGTACAAGGGCCTTATCCGTCTATGTATGGAGTATGCTTCACATGTCTGGGGGGTTCCACTCATACTGCTCTTCTAGACAGGGTGGAATCAAAAGCTTTTCGTCTCATCAACTCCTCTCCTCTAACTGACTGTCTTCAGCCCCTCTCTCACCGCCGCAATGTTGCATATCTAACTGTCTTCTGCCGCTATTTTCATGCCAACTGCTCTTCTGATCTTGCTAACTGCATGCCTCCCCTCCTTTCGCGGCCTCGCTGCACAAGACTTTCTTCTTTCTCTCACCCCTATTCTGTCCACCTCTCTAACGCAAGAGTTAACCAGTATTCTCAATCATTCATCCCTTTCTCTGGTAAACTCTGGAACTCCCTGCCTTCTTCTGTATTTCCACCTTCCTATGACTTGAATTCCTTCAAGAGGGAGGTTTCAAGACACTTATCCACGAATTTTTGACCACTGCTTTGACCCTTTTATGGGACTGGCATTTCAGTGGCCATTTTTTTTTATTAGATTTTTGTTGCCCTTGGCCAGTATCCTTCATACATTAAAAAAAAAAGACACTTATTCATCAATTTTTGACTACTGCTTTGATCCTTTTGTGGGACTGCCATTTCAGTGAGCATTTTTTTTATTGGATTTTTGTTGCCCTAGGTCAGTGTCCTTCCTACATAAAAAAAAAAAAAAGAGAGAGAGAGAAGGAAAAATATATATATATATATATATATATATATATATATATATATATATATATATATATATATATATATATATATATATATATATATATATATATATATATATATATATATATATATATATATATATATATATATATATATATATATATATATATATATATATATATATATATATATATATATATTATAACGTAAAACAAAGATTACAGTACATTATATTTATTTTGTTTATTTTACGTACATTGGACATTATTCTGACTTATAAAGTGTAATCCTTTATGTAAAAGTAATAGTGTGGGTGTACTAAGCATAAGAATGCATCAGGGTACAGTTGAGTGTCACTGAAGAAGAGGGGACACTTGTCTGGAAGTTCATAGAAGGAGGAATTGAATTCTTGAGGCATTGAACAATACTAAGTTTGCTCTGCCCCAATCAGAAATTTTAGAAAGATAAGAAGTCAGGCGTTCTGTTGCTTCCCTGCGTGAAATGTTTACTTCCTAAAATGCTGGACGTCAATGAAAAGACGTGGAAAAGTGCAGGGTACTATCATGATTGTAAGAGTGGATATGACAAGAAGTTTGGTTTAGAAGGTCATTGATGAATAATAAGAAGAGACTGGATGACAGGACAGAACCCTGAGGAACAGCATTGCTAATAGATTTAGGAGAAGAACAGTGACCATCTACCACAGCAGCAATAGAACGGTCAGAAAGGAAACTTGAGATGAGGTTACAGAGAGAAGGATACAAGCAGTAGGAGGGTAGATTGGAAATCAAAGCTTTGTACCAGACTCTATGAAAAGCTTTTGATATATCCAAGGCAACAGCAAAAGTTTCACCAAAATTCTTAAAAGAAGATGACCAAGACTTAGTAAGGAAATCCACAACATCACTAGTAGAGCAGCCTTGACGGAACTCATACAAGCGATCTGATAGAAGGTTGTGGAGTGATAGATGTTTAAGAATCTTCTTGTTGAGGATAGATTAAAAAACTTTAGATAGGCATGAAATTAAAGCAATAAGACGGTAATTTGAGGGATTAGAACGATCAACCCTATTAGGAACAGGCTGAATGATGACTAACTTCCAGCAAGAAGGAAAGGTAGATGTTGACAGAGCTGAAAGACTTTGACTAGGCAAGGTGTAAACACAGAGGCACAGTTTCGGAAAACAATAGGAGAGACCCCATCTGGTCCATAAGGCCAGCGAGGGCATGGGAAACATCATTGCGAAGAATTTTAATAGGTACCATGAATTAGTCAGAGGGTGGAGGAGAGGGAGGAACAAGCCCCGAATCGTCCAAGGTTGAGTTTTTACCAAAGGTTTATCGAAGAGTTCGGCTTTAGAGATGAATATGATAGCAGTGGTGCCATCTGGTTGAAATTAAAAAGGGGAAGAAGAAGAAGGAAACTTATTGGAGATATCTTTGGTTAGATGCCAAAAGTCACGAGGGGAGTTAAATCTTGAAAGATTTTGTCACTTTCTATTAATGAAGGAGTTTTTGGGTACCTGGAGAACAGACATGGCATGGTTCCTGGCAGAAATATAAAGTGCTTTAGATTCTGGTGACGGAACGCTTAAGTAACCTTTGTGGGCCACCTCTCTATCATGTATAGCACGAGAAAAAGTTGTGTTAAACCAAGGTTTGGAAGGTTTAGGTCGGGAAAAAGAGTGAGGAATGTACGCATCCATGCCAGACATTATCACCTCTGTTATACGCTCGGCACACAAATACGGGTCTCTGCCAAGGAAGCAGTAGTCATTCCAAGGAAAATCAGCAAAATACCTCCTCAGGTTCCCCCAGCTAGTAAGGGCAAAACGTTAGAGGCACCTTCGCTTAAGGGGATCATGAGGAGGGATTGGAGAGATAAGACAAGATACAGATATGAGATTGTGATCGGAGGAGCCCAACGGAAAAGAGATGGTGACAGCATAAACAGAAGGATAAGAGGTCAGGAAAAAGTCAAGAATGTTGGGCATATCTCCATGACGGTCAGGAATACGAGTAGAGTTTTGCGCCAATTGCTCTAGGTCGTGGGGGTAGGAAAGTTGAAGGCTAGTTCACCAGGATGGTCAATGAAGGGAGAGCAAAGCTAAAGCTGTTGGTGAACATTGAAGTCTCCAAGAATGGAGATCTCTGTAAAAGGGAAGAGAGTCAGAATGTGTTCCACTTTGGAAGTTAAGTAGTCAAAGAATTCTGTAGTCGTAGCCATATGGTGGAAAACTCAGAACGTTCAAGAACGTGGGCACGAGAGCAGTTTAAGTCGTTGTGCACATAAACGCAACATTCAGCTTTGAATTGAAAATGAGGATAGATAAAGTAGGAGGGAACAGAAAAGGGATACTGTTAGTTGCCTCAGACACCAGAGTTCCAGTGAGGAAAAGAAGATGAGGTTTAGAAGAGGAGAGGTGGTGTTCTACAGATTGAAAATTAGATCTTACACCACGAATGTTGCAGAAGTTAGTAAAGAAAAAGTTTGAGGTGGTGTCAAGACATTCAGGGTCGTTATCAGAAGAGCAATCCGACCTGATAATGATAATTTTGAATTTTTCAGTGAAGAGTGTGTGTGTGTTATTAGGTACTTGTAGTTTTGTGTGGAGGAAGACAGTCGTCTTTAGAGGGCAGGCTGTGACTGCCTCCTTGTATTGTGAGACACAAAGGGAAACGTTCAGTGAGGTAAAAGCTGGTTTTAATGGTAAGTTCACAGTGATTGATCCAGTGCCTTATACCTCACTGGGAGTAGTTATCGTTTCGGCAGGTGCCTATTGCCTTCTCTCCCAAATATGAGAATATGCTCACCTGTCACACTCAGCCTGCCAGCCTGCATGACCTAGAGTAATTAGTGCAAACATCCTACTCGTACTCCTGACTGTCTTGGAGATACGCCCAACATTCTTGACTTTTCCTGACATGTTATCTTCTGCTTATGCTGCCACTCTGTTTCCTTCGTTCGACTACTCTGATCACATCTTCATACCTGTGTCTTTTCCTATCTCTCTAATTTTCTGTCAGGATCCCACAAAACTAAGGTGCCTCCTGGCGTTTTGCCTTTACAAATTTGGAGGACCTGAGGAGGTATTATTCTACTTTTCCTTAGAGTAATTGCTGATTCAATCTCAGATACCCATCTGTGTGTTCTGAGTGTATAATAAAAGTGATGGTGTCTGACATGGAGGTGTACATTTCTTCTTTCTCCATAAACCATCCAAACGTTGGCTTAACACAGCCTGTCCTCGTGCTATACATGATAGAAAAGTAGCTTACAAACAAAATGTGCTTGAACCTTCTGTCTACTGAATATCATGCACTTTATATTTTTGCCCCGAATTATGCCAAATCAACCCTCCACCTAGCCAAAAATTGCTACATCACTAAAATGATCAAAATCTTTCTAGATATAACTCTCCCTGTGACTTCTGTCATCTGGCTCCAAGAAATATCTCTAATAATTTTCATTCTTCATCTTTCCTTCATGTTTTTTTTTCAACTTCATAGCACCACTGCCAACTCATCTATATTTAAAGTTTCACTCTTCCCTCAAACCTTTGCTAAAAAATGCTACTTAGGATAATTTGGAGCAAGTTCCTCCCTTTATTCTATTTTCCAACTATTTCATGCTAGCCATTAAGATTCTTCGCAATTTTTTTTTCCATGTATTCGCTGGTTGTAACCCTCGAAAGGCTATTGGACCTGAAGGGATTCATTCTACTGTTACTCAAAACTGTGGCTCCGTTCTTGCACTTTCCCTAGTCAAACTCTTCCAATTCAGTCTACCAAGATCTACCATTCCTTCTTCCTGGAAGTTTTGCCTATTTTCAGCCAGTTCCTTAAAGGGTGTCATCTTTAGGCCCTCAAATTACCATGCCTCCATGCCTCCCCTCTTTCTGTTGCTTCGTTACACAAGATTTTCTACTTTCTCTCACCCCTATTCTGTCCATCCCTCTAATGAAAGGGTTAACCGGTATTTATAAATTATTTATTAATTTATTCATATATATATATATATATATATATATATATATATATATATATATATATATATATATATATATATATATATATATATATATATATATATATATATATATATATATATATATATATATATATATATATATATATATATATATATATATATATATATATATATATATATATATATATATATATGTATAATCAGTCTTCAGTCAATATTTTTGAAATTATAGTCTCCTATCACATAACTGAATGTAACTGCCTGCTCTATTAATATCCAACCATAGTGATTTTGGTGAAATTTTTGCTATTGCCTTGGACATATCAAAAGCTTTTGATACAGTCTGGCACAAAGCTTTGATTTCCAAACTACCCTCCTACGCCTTCTATCCTTCTCTCTGTAACTTCATCACAAGTTTCCTTTTTGACAGTTCTATTGCTGCTGTGGTAGACGGTCACTGTTCTTCTACTAAATCTATTAACAGTGGTGTTCAGCAGGGTTATGTCCTGTCACCCACTCTCTTCTTATTATTCATTAAAGATCTTCAAAACCAAACTTTTTGTCCTATCCACTCCTACGCTGATTTTTTTTTTTTTTATGTAGGAAGGAAAGTGGCCAAGGGCAACAAAAATTCAAAAAAAAAAAAAAAAGAAAAACCCACTGAAATGCCAGTCCCATACAAGGGTCAAAGCAGTAGTCAAAAATTGATGAATAAGTGTCTTGAAAGCTCCCTCTTGGAAGAATTCAAGTCATAGGAAGGTGGATATACAGAAGCCGGCAGGGAGTTCCAGAGTTTACTAGAAAAAGGGATAAATGATTGAGAATACTGGTTAACTCATGCGTTAGAGAGGTAGACAGAATAGGGGTGAGAGAAAGAAGAAAGTCTTGTGCAGCGAGGCCGCGGGAGAAGGGGAGGCATGCAGTTAGCAAGATCAGAAGAGCAGTTAGCATGAAAATAGCGGTAGAAGAGAGCTAGATATGCAACATTACGGCGGTGAGAGAGAGGCTGAAGACAGTCAGTTAGAGGAGAGGAGTTGATGAGACGAAAAGCTTTTGATTCCATCCTGTCTAGAAGAACAGTATGAGTGGAACCCCCCCCCCCCCGGACATGTGAAGCATACTCCATACATGGACGGATAAGGCCCTTGTACAGAGTTAGCATCTTGCGGGGGTGAGAAAAACTGATGGAGACGTCTCAGAACACCTAACTTCATAGAAGCTGTTTTAGCTAGAGATGAGATGTGAAGTTTCCAGTTCAGATTATAAGTAAAGGACAGACCGAGGATGTTCAGTGTAGAAGAGTGGGACAGTTGAGTGTCAAGGTTTGAAGAAGAGGGGATAGTTGTCTGGAAGGTTGTGTCGAGTTGATAGATGGAGGAATTGAGTTTTGAGGCATTGGACAATACCAAGTTTGCTCTGCCACAATCAGAAATTTTAGAAAGATCAGAAGTCAAGCGTTTTGTGGCTTCCCTGCGTGATATGTTTACCTCCTGAAGGGTTGGACGTCTATGAAAAGACGTGGAAAAGTGCAAGGTGGTATCATCAGCATAGGAGTGGATAGGACAAGAAGTTTGGTTTAGAAGATCATTAATGAATAATAAGAAGAGAGTGGGTGACAGGACAGAACCCTGAGGAACACAACTGTTAATAGATTTAGGAGAACAGTGACCGTCTACCACAGCAGCAATAGAACGGTCAGAATGGAAACTTGAGATGAGGTTACAGAAAGAAGGATAGAAACCGTAGGAGGGTAGTTTGGAAATCAAAGCTTTTTGCCAGACTCTATCAATAGCTTTTGATATATTCAAGGCAACAGCAAAAGTTTCACCAAAATCTCTAAAAGAGGATGACCAAGACTCAGTAAGGAAAGACAGAAGATCACCAGTAGAGCTGCCTTGACGGAACCCATACTGGCGATCAGATAGAAGGTTGTGAAGTGATAGATGCTTAAGAATCTTCCTGTTGAGGATAGATTAAAAAAAAACTTTAGATAGGCAGGAAATTAAAGCAATAGGACGGTAGTTTCAGGGATTAGAACGGTCACCCTTTTTAGGAATAGGTTGAATGTAGGCAAACTTCTAGCAAGAAGGAAAGGTAGATGTTGACAGACAGAGCCGAAAGAGTTTGACTAGGCAAGGTGCAAGCACGGAGGCACAGTTTCGGAGAACAATAGGAGGGACCCCATCAGGTCCATAAGCCTTCCGTGGGTTTAGGCCAGCGGGGGCATGGAAAACATCATTGCGAAGAATTTTAATACGTGGCATGAAGTACTCAGAGGGTGGAGGAGAGGGAGGAACAAGCCTAGAATTATCCAAGGTAGAGTTTTAGCAAAGGTTTGAGCAAAGAGTTCAGCTTTAGAAATAGATGTGATAGCAGTGGTGCCATCTGGTTGAAATACAGGAGGGAAAGAAGAAGAAGTAAAGTTATTGGAGATATTTTTGGCTAGATGCCAGATATCACGATGGGAGTTAGATCTTGAAAGGTTTTGACATTTTCTGTTAATGAAGGAGTTTTTGGCTAGTTGGAGAACAGACTTTGCATGGTTCCAGGCAGAAATATAAAGTGCATGAGATTCTGGTGATGGAAGGCTTAAGTACCTTTTGTGGGCCACCTCTCTATCATGTATATCACGAGAACAAGCTGTGTTAAACCAAGGTTTAGAAGGTTTAGGACGAGAAAAAAAGAGTGAGGAATGTACGCCTCCATGCCAGACGCTATCACCTCTGTTATGCGCTCAGCACACAAAGATGGGTCTCTGACACGGAAGCAGTAGTCATTCCAAGGAAAATCAGCAAAATACCTCCTCAGGTGTCCCCAACTAGCAGAGGCAAAACGCCATAGGCACCTTCGCTTAGGATGATCCTAAGGAGGGATTGGAGTGATAGGACAAGATAAAGATATGAGATTATGATCGGAAAAGCCCAACGAAGAAGAAAGGGTGACAGCATAAGCAGAAGGATTAGAGGTCAGGAAAAGGTCAAGAATGTTGGGTGTATCTCCAAGACGGTCGGGAATACGAGTATGGTGTTGCACCAATTGCTCTAGGTCATGAAGGATAGGAAAGTTGTAGGCTAGTTCATCAGGATGGTCAGTGAAGGGAGAGGAAAGCCAAAGCTGGTGGTGAATATTGAAATCTCCAAGAATGGAGATTTCTGCAAAAGGGAAGAGTGTCAGAATGTGCTCCACTTTGGAAGTTAAGTAGTCAAACAATTTCTTATAGTTAGAGAAGTTAGGTGAGAGGTATACAGCACAGATGAATTTAGTATGAGAGTGATTCTGTAGTCGTAGCTAGATGGTGGAAAACTCGGTAGATTCAAGAGCGTGGGCACGAGAGCAGGTTAAGTCATTGCGCACATAAACGCAGCATCCAGCGTTGGATCGAAAATGGGGATAGAGAAAGTAGGAGGGAACAGAAAAGGAACTACTGTCAGTTGCCTCAGACATCTGAGTTTCAATGAGGAAAAGAAGATGAGGTTTAGAAGAGGAGAGGTGGTGTTCTACAGATTGAAAATTAGATCTTTGACCGCGAATGTTGCAGAAGACAGAAAGGCAGTCCGACCTGGGGACATTTATGGTCCCCTCCCCAGATGGGGACTCCGAGGCTGGTGTAGGAGTCGCCATGATGATTTTAAAATTTTTTGAGTGAAGGGTGTGTGTGTTATAAGGTGCTTGTAGTTTTGTGTGGAGGAACAGAGTTGGCTTTAGAGGGCAGGTCATGACTGCCCCCTTGTGTTGTGAGACACAAAGGGAAACGTTCAGTGAGGTCACAGCTGGGTTTAATGATATGTTCACAGCACCCCATGAACAGTGCTGTAGACCTCATTGGGAGTAATTTTTGTTTCGGTAGGTGTCTACTGCCTCCTCCTCTGAGGAGTCAGTAGACAATATATATATATATATATATATATATATATATATATATATATATATATATATATATATATATATATATATATATATATATATATATATATATATATATATATATATATATATATATATATATAATGTAACGTAAAACAAAGATTATAATATTTTTTTTTTCTTAATTGAAAGTACATTGGGAATTATTTTGATTTACAAAGTATAATCCTTTATGTGAAAATAATGAGTGGTGTGGATGTGTATTAAGCAAAAGAATACATCAGGGTTTGTTTGTTTCATATAAGTCCAAACTGGATCTTTCTGTCTCGTTTCGAGGCTATAACTGGTGAACAAAATTTACTCTGTTAACAGTTTACATACCTTGATGTTTCCGTTACTTTATACAAACTATGTTCTTACTAGCCATCTCAAAAATTATGTAAATACTTTCAATGGAAATTCTTATACTTTTATGGAGGCGAAGAGTCGCACTACAATAAGAAAATAATAAATTATGAAATTCATTAAATTATAACGTTGGATATACTCATGATACAGAACGATGAAAGCTCCCCCCCTCCAAAGGCTTCCACTCGGCTGACGTCATGCCAGCTTATCATCCTTTATATATCCTGAGTAAAACTGGCATCTCATGACGTCATGAAATATTGGCCAATAAAAAAAAAAAAAAACTATATACGCTTTTGCCTGCCAATGATCATAGAATATCTGTGGTTGAGGAGTGAGACTCGAATACTTTGTAGTTACTGGAATTGTTTCTGGCTGTTATCGATATCACTTAGTGGTAATGATGCCACTACCTCTGCGGTGGTATCCTCGGTATCGATTCCGGACTCGTATCGTCCCACCCTTAGCGCGTGCCTTTGTTAGTATCCGGCCGGATATCATACAGTAGATGTGGTGCTTAGTGAGTCGTGGGAAGCTCTTTCTAGGGAGGGCGGGATTATAGTATAACGTATTATTATTATTATTATTATTATTACTATTATTATTATTATTATTATTATTATTATTATTATTATTATTATCATTATTATTATTATTATTATTATTATTATTATTATTGTACATATACAGGCGCAACGGGAGGCCAGGATCATTGAGAAACCAAATATTGGGCGAGAGAGCCCAATATCACAGGCTACTCATGTGAACATAGTGTGATTCCGTGCAGTCTTGCGTTGTCCGGCTGCCTGGGGCATTTGTGTCGATGTACAGAGTATTCTGTCGGGAGCATGCCCCGACGAAGAGTGCTATGTACTCATCAGAGAAGTACAAGAGAGAAAGGCAGTCCTGCTGGGAGCGCTGAGTGCTCCTGTGATCACGGAAATGAAGTACACTTGGCAACTGTGACAACTGCGGTGAATGTAGTTGGTGGTGAGAACAGGACACCAGTATAAATCAGTAAGAAGTACGTGGATTTTAAGTGTGTGGTGAAGAACAAGGTCGCAAGGATATGACAACATGAATCACAGACAGGTAATGCATTATGGGTACATTCTGTAGTATAATGGACACTTAATTGTTCACCATAAATTTGCCTTCACTACTGTTTACCAATCTAGATGATATGCCACTCACGAAAAGGGGGAAAAAAAAAAGCTAAATAAATCAAATAAGCCTATTAATATAAGGTAAATCACGAACTATTAGAGATAACTAATAACTTACCTAAATGAATTTTTTTCAAAATCATAATTGCAAGTGCATACAGCTTATCTCACGGTTAGGGGCATAAATTGGCTTATTTTACCTGATTACCCTTGATAAGGAATATTTATATTAGAAAGATCGACTTTCTTTATTAGAAAAGATGCCTTTCTTCCCTCACGAAAAGAAAGGGGCCTGATACTCTACACTCATACACTCAGAAACTACTTTTTATTAATCTTATCTACCTTGAAGATATTCATTTTCGGAAATAAATTTCCTTCTAGATGTTTTCCAGTCAGTATTTGCTGACATGCATTACATGCAGATATCTTACTTATCTAGGGCAAAATAAAGATTGTAGTTTTGTTTCATACAAAGAATATATTTTTTTTTATTGTGCACGAAATGTAATTTCATCACACTTTATCATCTTCATCACTAAATGCTACCAGTTTAAAAGTAATACTGTGTTTGACCTAGTTTTTCCCTACTTCAGATATTAGAAGAAATAACTTTTCTTTTTTTTTCACCATAATAATTAATCATTACTGTTCATCAATACATTGTTATATATATATATATATATATATATATATATATATATATATATATATATATATATATATATATATATATATATATATATATATATATATATATATATATATATATATATATATATATATATATATATATATATATACGAGTATATATATATATATATATATATTTTTTTTTTTTTTTTTTTTTTTATGTAACTAACTTATCCAAGATAAGCTTGCTTTCTATATGTAAATACTATGACACAGTATTTTTTTTTTTTCACATTGAGATAGGTCATATTTACAAGTGGTATAATGAATTATACTTTTATCTGAAGATTATGCAGTTTTATCATTATAGCACTCCTTAGACTTTCTGCCAAACCATCCATCCCTTGAAGCACATTAACGCTATATTTTCCATGCTCTAATTTTCTTCGGAGATTGCAGTTTGCTCAAATAAATGAGTTGTGTGTACTTCCACGGTACCTTGCAACACAGTCCATGATGTGCTCACTATCAGACACAACCTGACAATTACAGGATTGGTACCCTTTACAATTAATCTCAAGAAGCTCATGTTGGCTTGGTGTTTTTATAGCAATTTCTGTACCATCCCCAATCATTTTACAAAAAACTTGGTTTCCTCGCAATTTTTCCCAGTACAGTCGTGCATTCTTGTAGTCCGCTGGGCATCTTAACCTCTGTGACTGCTTTCCTGTAAAGAGCTTCAGTGACACCAGCTATTGCTCTTGAAACACTTGACTGGTGCACATTCGTGGCATCACTAACAAAACTTTGAAAACAACCACTTGCAAAAAGTCTAAGGGCAATTAATACTTGTGTTGCAACGGGCAGAGCGTGGGCCATGCGAGTTCGTGGAGCAGCATGTGGATCTAGTTCCTGGCACAGCTGCACAATTTTTTTTCACGGAGAAGTCTAGGTAAATTTGCAGTTTGAACTAATACAACCCCCTTTACTCCCCGTAACCTACTGGACCACCCCCATAAGGTAAACTAACCTAACACTTTGTAACCTCCTAAAAGGGGGAGGACTTCGGCCCTCATAGGCACCCCCATATGGTAAACTATCTTAACCTAACATTTTGTAACCTAAACGATTAGGCTTGCAGTTGAAACTGTAATAAAACCGAACTGTATAAATGTTCATCACTGACGTGCAGAACATCTAGTGGGTCTGTATTACTTCTCTATCGCCTTAGACCACGGTCACGTTCTTCCATCACAAGGAACTCCATCCTACCAAAACAGCACGACCGTCGAGGAGCCACCAGTCCCCAGCGGAGCCTTCTGTCTGCACTTATTTGGGAGATTCAGCTAATTTTATAAAGAGTTCCATATCTAAAAACACTCCTGCCACCTTAAAATTACTTTTGGGAGTGAATATCAGAAGAAATGATGTTAAAAACACCGATAATACGGATTCACAAGGTAAATAGAGTTCGCAACCTTTAGTTTATGGGTGATACCAAAGCAACCTTTACTAAAGGGACCTTTGGTGCTGATCGTAAGAGTACTTTACGTTTTGAGCATCGCCGTTAAGCGTTCTAAGGAACCTTTAGCACTTAAAGGGCCCTTAAGATTTTTTAACATAAGGCCTCTGGTCGTAACAATATCAGTCAATTAATCAATCTTTCTATCTATTTATCTATATTTATCTATTTACCTATCTCTCTCTCTCTCTCTCTCTCTCTCTCTCTCTCTCTCTCTCTCTCTCTCTCTCTCTCTCTCTCTCTCTCTCTCTCTCTCTCTCCATATATATATATATATATATATATATATATATATATATATATATATATATATATATATATATATATATATATATATATATATATATATATATATGTGTGTGTGTGTGTGTGTGTGTGTGTGTGTGTGTGTGTGTGTGTGTGTGTCGTGACCCTACATCACTTTATATACTATATTACGTAAAAAAGAAGAAAAGAAGGTAGAATAAGTAAGGAAAGAAGAAAGAAGAGAAGATAAAACAGGTAAAAAGAAAGAAGAAATGAAGATGGATGAAAGAGGATGACACAAGCCGGAAGGGAAATTCACGCCTGATATGAAGAACGAGGGAGCCCTGGAGAAGAAATCAGAAAAAAAAAAAAAAAAAACTGACACAGGACAAGTAAGACACAGCAACAGGAAGACGGCCATAAATTTAATGGGTGAAGGCAGCCTAGGATAAAAGGGAATTAACGAGAATGCAGAGAAAAATGCTGAGAAAATGGAAAGTCAGAAGGCAGGCGATCAAATCACCAGAAGGAAAGGCTATGGAAACATACCAACGCCTACTTAATTAAGCTCTACCTTCAAATGACCCATATGCCTTCACAGGCATTTTATATCAGGTACCACGCCTGTGGCCGGATCACATGCATAAATAAGAAACGTGAATGATAGATATAATGTGCAAGATCCAAAACTCAGAGATCTTTTTAGCAAGGGTTTATTGTGCTAACTGAGACAGGTGAGGTAACTCTGACCGAATGGTCACCCTGACTGATAATCTCAGGCATGTCAGTTGTGTTGAGCATAAGGGATAGTGTTCGAACAAGTATTCAAGCCAGTTATTAACTATTTATCATTACAATTAACATTTTACCATATTCTCCCCCATATAATTAATATATATCAAACAATAATATTTGCAACATTATAAATTCAAAAGGTAAAACTGTCTACAGCCTTTCTCTCTCCCGTAGACTGGCGGAGTGGTTGAGTACTACTTGGCGAAGGAACGGTAGTCTCAGGAGCAGCATTCTCAGGAAAGGAGTAAGGTGTTGTTGGTGGTGATTCACTTCCTCAGAGGGCGTTTCGCTAGGTTTTAGTGGTGGTTCAATGCTGTCCCTGTTTTAGTGGTGGTTCAATGCTGTCAGAGGGCGTTTCGCTAGGTTTTAGTGGTGGTTCAATGCATCAAGTCCCTGTTGACACAGTCGCTTCACACCTGTTAGGGTGATGTACACGAGTGTAGGAAGGTGTTGTTGCTCCACCATAGTACCAGATTTGCATAGTAGCACAGGTCCTGGAGACGAACACCATGAAGGGAGAGAAGAGTATCAATTAGGAGATCTGAGAGGAAAGGAGAACAGTCTCTCGTGTTGGGTCTGGTTAGTGGCTGTACATAAATGAGATCATACAGAGTAAAGTACGGTGTCCAAGACTAATTTCCATCGAGTTTCGGGAAAGTTTTAGGAGCGAAGAGTGAGACAGACTCCTTTTGAGATGGTTTCCGTTTTCTCTCTCGCACTGTTCGTTGGCTTGGGAATGATAAAGGGTCATGACAACTTGGTCTGACAGAAACTGTGGCACTTCCTTGGACATGAATTGAGCGACTCTATCATAATGACTAGATGATGGACAGCCAAATATTGAAAACAGCTTCTGAAACCCCCTAATCACTGTTTGGGTCTGACAGAAACTGTGGCACTTCCTTGGACATGAATTGAGCGCCTCTATCATAATGACTAGATGATGGACAGCCAAATATTGAAAACAGCTTCTGAAACCCCCTAATCACTGTTTGGGTAGACATATCAACTCAGTTCCTCGATCTATCAACTCGACACAACCTTTAACATAACTATCATGTCTTCTTCAGTGAAATTCAACTGTCTCCCTCTTCTGCATTGAACATCATCGATCTTTCCTTTACCTATAATCTAAACTGGAAACTTCACATATCATCTCTAGCTAAAAATAGCTTCTATGAAGTCAGGTGCTGTGAGTCGTCATCACCAGTTTTTCTCACCCTCCCCACCCCTCGCCTCCCTTCCCAGCTGCTAACTCTGTACACAGGCCTCAACCGTCCATGTATGGAGTATGCTTTACATGTATGGGGTGGTTCCACTCATACCGCTCTTTAATGACATGGTGGAATCAAAAGTTTCTTCGTTTTATCAGTTCTTCTCTTCTAACTGACTGTCTGCAGTTTCTCTCTCTTCGCTGCAATGTTGCATCTCTTTCTATATTCTACCGCTATTTTCATACTAACTGCTCTTCTGATCTCGTTAACTGCATGCCTCCTCCCCTCCTCCTGCGGCCTCACTGCACAAGCCTTTGTTCTTCCTCTCATACCTATTCTGTCCACCTCTCTTATGCAAAAGTTATCCAGTATTCTCAGTCATTCATCCCTTTCTCTGATAAACTCTGGGACTCCCTTTTGCTTTTGTATTTCCTCCATCCTATGACTTGAACTTTTTAAAAGGTAGGTTTGAAGACGTCCTTTAATTTTAAACGACCGCTTTTGACTCTGGGGACCGGCACTTCATTTTTTTTTTTTTTTTTTGCACTTGGCCAGTTCTCTTCATACATGAAAAAGAAGAAGAAAAAAAATTATATATATATATATATATATATATATATATATATATATATATATATATATATATATATATATATATATATATATATATATATATATATATATATATATATATATATATATATATATATATATATATATATATATATATATATATATATATATATATATATATATATATATATATATATATATATATATATATATATATATATATATATATATATATATATATATATATATATATATATATATATATATATATATATATATATATATATATATATATATATATATATATATATATATATATATATATATATATATATATATATATATATATATATACACACACACACACATAAGGACAAGGCCAAGCGAAGGGGAGGCAAGAGTATTCGTCTACCATACCGAGAAGCTACCTATTGGGAGTGGAGGATGCCTTATGTCCAATAAAGTCTACAGATAGCCTGTGAAAGAGACGCATAGTATGGATGAGATGAAGATGATGGTCTGAAGGATTCTGGCTTTAACTGAGCACAGCCGAAATACATGAACAGAATATGGGAAATTTTTCACCCTCACAAAATGATCCAGTAGTGTGTCGCCTGGATAACACAGATTGGTATGAATCTTCAACATCGAAGGATGGCCAACCACAGAACATCGTCTTGAAAAAGCATCAGCAGGAAGGTTTTCCTTATCAGGGCGATACTGTATATCGAACTGGTATTCTGAGAACTCGATGCACCAGGGTTCGACGACGCTCTGTGACCAAACATGAAGGAAACTGCCTCTTTATCTTGAACCTCCGTATAAGAAATAAACGCCATTTCCGAATTGCTTTGACGATGACAGTGGCTTTCTTCTCAATCACAGGGTGACTTCCTTCTGAAGTGACGAGAGATTTTGAAAAGAATGCAAGAAGTCTTCCCACCTGAGAAAGAGTGGGGCCCCAGTAAGTACTGGAGGCATCTGTCTCAACATCCAGAGGAAGGTTCCCGTCCCAGGCAGCAGGCGTTACGATTGATGTCATTCTTCAGTGAGTTTAGGCAGTGAGTACACTTTAATGAAGGTTCAATACGAGAAGAGTAGTTAGGGATCCACTGTGAATATTAAGATATGAGTCCAGTTGTGCGGCGCAGAGATAGAGCATCCCACAGGGAAGGAAGGTCCCTCAAAGGTTTGAGTCTTTCGTTATCTGGGCGGGAAGAGGTACTGACGATTTTATATCCAAAATAGTTTATCTCCTCTAGGCTGTAGTGATACTTTGCCTCATTTAGGGAGAGACTGTACTTTTGGGCGTGTCTCATTTAGGGTGAGGTTCTACTTTTGGGCGACCTCCATGAAATTCTTCTGGTTCTCATCATGCTCTTTTTCGCTTCTGCCACATATTATCACGTCGTCAATGTAGGCAAAGGTTGCAAAAAAGAAAGCTGAAACAGTATTTGTTAAGCCAAATGGTACGCTATCGAAATGAAAAAAAAAAAAAGATGTCTGTTAGCCTCAAAGGCGATTAGTATTTTCTCGTCTTCCCTGAGAGGAACTTGATAATAAGCACTTTTATGGTCAAGTTTACTGAATATCCTGTACTTGGCTAGATCCAGAACTAAATCGTGGATGTGAGGAATAGAATAAACGTCTAAAGGAGCATATTTGTTAATTGTCCTGGAGTAATCACCATGCGACATCTGTGCCGCTCATCGCTTGCTACAAGTACGTATGCTTGCTATGGACACTGACTCTTCTCAATAATGCCTTCTCGACGGAGCGCCTGAACATCGTTGCGAATGAAAGTCTCACCAGAGGCGGAATGGCAGCGACTGGGGGTAGCGATATGCTTGCAGTTAGGAGGCAGGTTAAAGAAGAGATGAAGGTGGTAAGTTCATGAGTGTCACACTGCAACCAGCTTTGGCTGGGACCCCTCGCAGATAAATCATGCATATTGATGTAGTCTCAGAAAGTCTCGCCTCAGAATAACATGAAGAAGTGAGAACTTGAATGACTGGTAGGATTTGCTCTTTACCTGTAGATCAGCAACAACAGCCGTTGGAAGTAGTGACTAAGAAACTCTGTGGCTTGGAAACGCGTTCCTTGGAAAAGGTGACTGGAATTTCCAGCTTTCTGGCGATTTTTTGCTCTATAATCTGACTGTACTGCCACTGTCAAATAAAGCACATACTGCCTGACCGTTGACCATGGCGGTGATTCAGATTTCTCTGGAGTAGAGTAGAGTAGAGGCATCTGTCAAGGTTGCCAGGGAGACGGAGGTGGCATTTTCGTTGTTTCCCTTAACCTGATTTGCGCACGTAAGTAAAATGTCTCTGCTTCCCACATTTCAAGCAGTTCTCATTCCTGGCAGGACACTTAAAGCGAGGATAACTACTACATCCACAAAAGTAACATTTCTTCCCTCCCACTGCAACAGTAGCATAAGTAGTCGAGGCATCGGCAAATGAAGCACCGACTTCTTGTCAGGAGTCACTGTTTGGGTCAGCGTTCTATACCCGGCAACAAGCTATCTGAAGCAGCGGAGAAGGGACCTGAAGTAGGTGAAGGACCTGGTAACACGTAACAGTTAGTACTGCGCTGGGCCAGCTCTAGGCTACGGGCATATAGCACTGCTTCATTAAGGGTGAGTGTGTGTTTTTCAGGAAGTCGTTGACAGATTGTTGACGATGAGAGTCCTGAGATGAACGTGTCACGAATAGCTTCTTGCGCGTATACACTTGCCGATACCACCTTGAACATACAGCCTATAGACATTAATTTCAAAGCTTGTAGGAACTGGTCTGTAGATTCATTAGACTGTTTTTTTCTGGTAGCAAGTTGGTGTCTAGCTAAAACTTCATTCACTGGCTTTACATAGAGAGATTCTAGAACTTCGATGGCTTCCTCATACTTGGAACAGTCCTTGATGTGATTGAAGACAGAGGATGACAGGTAATTTTTCAGAAGTATTAGCTTGTCTGGAGCCCTATTGCCGAGGGAACTGATGAAGTTTGTGAAGGTCTTGAGCCAGTTTTCCCAGTCCCCGAGAGTGGCGTCTCTTCCATCGAAACGGGTTGGCTGGGGGAAATTGTCCATAGTAAAGCAAAATAAATTGTAGTGTGCAGGATCAAAAAATTCAGAGGCCTCTCTAACAAAGCTTTATTCTGTTTAATTGTATTGAGGTGAGAGAACTCTAGTTGAATAATTACCCTGACTGAGGGCCTGTACAAGTGTTAAGCATAAGAACGCGTGTTTGAACAAGTATTCATTAGTCAGCCATTAATTATTTAACAACAGAAATGCCATTTTACAATAAAAAAAATAAATAAATATATTATAAAAACAAAAATAATCTTCTGAGGGAAATAGGCTGTCCCGAATAATTACGTATGAATAGAGTGATACGCGAGAATAAGAGAGGGTAAGGGTCCAAGGGAGCATATTTGGTAATTATCAATGGCCTTGCGATGTTTGTGCTGCTCATCACTTGCTAAAAGTACCTGTGTTCGACACCCCGAGGTGCCAGAGGGTCTGACCAGAGAAGGGTCGAGATTTACGGAATAACAAAGTATGTAAACTTAAAAGTGTAATGCAGTCTCTAAATCAAGTATCTTATTAGATAAGGACTACCATATTTACATATTGTTTTATGTTTGGTATTATTGGTTTGTATAGTGTACGAAGATTAACCTAATTACGGAATATTTATTAAAATTGATATGATGTTAATATCATGTTTTTTTTTTTTCTAGCAATATTAATTCCACCAAATGAATATTAACTATGTTTATGGATTTGATATAGTTTGTGCTCTTACACAGTGATTGCCTTAATTAATGAGCATGTAGAAATATAAACTGACACCAAATAGCTTTGAACGAACTTATGATGAATGTGAGTAAAGAAAAAAAAAAATGTAATTTGTAAGAAATGTGACTCGTATTAATTCATTAAAATTTGAAAATGTTTGTGTTTCCAGTTGCCTGTAAATACCAAATCCATGCAACATCTCAGACACGACGTAAAAAAAAAAAAAAATATATATATATATATATATATATATATATATATATATATATATATATATATATATATATATATATATATATATATATATATATATATATATATATATATATATATATATATATATATATATATATATATATATATATATATATATATATATATATATATATATATATATATATATATATATATATATATATATATATATATATATATATATATATATATATATATATATATATATATATATATATATATATATATATATATATATATATATATATATTTGTGTGCAGCGAGATAACGCAATGTGAAGTGAAGAAAGTAGTAAGAATGAAAAAAGAAAAGAATGATGAGAGAGAGAGAGAGAGAGAGAGAGAGAGAGAGAGAGAGAGAGAGAGAGAGAGAGAGAGAGAGAGAGAGAGAGAGAGAGAGAAAGAGAGAGAGAGAGAGAGAACAGAGACAGGCCTGGGGTCCTGGTCACGTACATACTCAGCCTGAAGCTTCTAAAATAATGTCCACGCAGTCAGTCATTTATATTCCCCACGTAAATTTCCTTACCTCCCATTTTCCATTCAATTTGCGCCTCATTCAGTATTTAGTAGAAGAGGTAGAGGTAGAGGTAGTCAGTAATCATCCCTCCGTAGTTTAATCAGCAGAAATTCTAGAAGTAAAGTTTTTTATTCCTGTAAAAACAGTGCGAGAAGCAGTGTGGGCGGGTGTGCATATGTATGTGTATCGTCCCCCATCCCCTTTCCTTGAACCCCCTCCCCTTAGCAGCAGAGCGGGAGGGTGTTTGGCGCACTTTCTAACGCTCAGCCACCACCCAGCACTTGGGCGGAGCAGACATACAGAGACGTGCTGTAATATTTGACGGAGACTAGGGCAGGATAACAGTTAGTCGGGTCAGTTATCTGAAGAAGATAAGTGAGGCATTACCGGCCGTACGCTCCGCTCTGTTTATATAGAATAGTAATCTCCATAATAGTCTGCCAGCAAAGGTAGTTGTGTATATCAAGCAATATATCCAGGGAGGTGGCTCTTCGGCTGCGCGACTGTGCAGGCTGAGCTCTCGCATTAAGCAGTAAATGATTCTGCTGTGTGTTCGTGGGCACTCTTTTGTAGTAGTTTCTTGTGTCTCTTGTTCATGACATTGTTTTCTTTTTAAATCCTACTGCTGGCTGATGCAGTTCAGCAGCACAGGACTTGAGTAATTAGCTGTGTAGTGAACTTTACTCCCTCCTCTGGTCCTGACAAGGCCTGCGGTCCAGGGGACAATATACGACACTACTTGGGTTGAGGCTGTAACACGGCGTTGAACAGTGGGTGGATTCGTCACGGAGGTCGAATGTCCAACGAGGTATTATACTTCGACCATATACATGTTATTGTATGTTATAACTGTTCTTCTCAGACATGGTTGTTGATTCTTTCGCAGCTATGGGTGTTAAATATTTCCCTTGAATATTTGAATATTTCCCTTGTCTGTGAGTTGGTAAAACAGTGTGGCGACCTCAAATTAGTGTGACCTGGAGTTACGACCGTTGTGAAAATGATGCAGGAGTCACAAGGGACCCTGCACACCTGTTTTTGAGACCTTCACTGAGTCCACTTAGGAGGTGGTTCAGGGAAGCTAGTCTAGGTGAAGCAGCTTTGTGAAGAAGCTGGGGATTGTGGTCGTAAGAAAAAAAAGTGACTTAGCCAGGATCGCTGGGAGCTTCGTTGTCGCGTGGGGAAAACAGTTTGTTGTTTGTTTCGTTGTCTTGTGTGTGTGTCCACATTCAGTTTAAGCCATGGAGAGCAAAACTAGTTGCAAGGGTGACTCGCGACCTGAGTCCTCTGCCTCTGCTGGGAGCGGCAGTGTAGATTTGGCCCATTTCTGTGTGAGGACACCTAGTCTCACGCATAGAGTCCACAAACGTGTTAGCCCTGCCCGCACCGTTGGTGGCTTCTCCCACACCGAAGGCGTGTCTGAGGAGATGAGATTTAAATTTGAAATGAGGAGAATGGAGCTGGAGGAGGATAGAAAAGCTAAGAGATTGCAGGCTGAGAAGGAGAGAAAAATGAGAAGGCTCCAGTTTGATGCTGAAACTGAGGAAAGGAGATTAAAGACTGAGGAAGCTAGAGAAGCCAGGAGACTTGAGGCCGATGAGAAAGCCCGATTACTTGAGCAAGAGAAAGAGCTGAAATTCCTAGAAGCAAAGAAGGAGAAGGTGAGAATATATGAGAGGGAAGAGGCTGAGAAGTATAGGATATTTGAGTGTGAGAAGACTCGAATAGAAGTTAATTCACCTCCTGGTTTCAGGAGAAGCGGAGTTAAGGAAAATACAGTAGAAAGCGAGATGGTGAGGAGCTTGAAGTTAATTCCTGAGTTCGATGAAAAGAACGTGACAGAATGGTTTAGGAAATTTGAGAAAAAATCTTCAGAATTTGATTGGCCACAGGAGAGGTGGGTTGCACTGGTGGCTAATATGTTGAAGGGTAAGGCCTTGGAAGTCTATGATAGGATGTCGGTTGAGAATTTGGAGGATTATGAGGAATTTAAGGCTGACATCCTGATAGCTTATGACCTGCGGCCGGAGGCGTATAGGCTGCAGTTCCGCGGAGGGGAGAGGCCCAGTGACTCCTATCTTAAATGTGCTCGCTATCTTGAGGAAACGTTCGAGAAATGGATTATTAGCGAGTTAAAGGAAGTTATGGTAATGGAACAGTTTATTAACATGGCCGAGAAGGAGTTAGTACCGCTGCTCCTTGATATAAGTTTTAAAACCTTGAAGGAGGCAGCTATGTGGGAATATGACCTCGTGTAGGCGCACCGGCTTGTGCCACGGTGGATTGGTAGTACATTCGGTGTGGCTGGTGATGTTGTGTCTGGTGTTGTTCACGTTATAGTAGTGGCTCCAGTAACAAGCCGTGGCGAGGTAATAAGTCTCCACCCATCCCTCAACGGAGACAGTCTGGGAGCATGCAACACAGCACTCCCAGGTATAACGTGCAGTCCACGTGTTGTTACTGTAGAAGTATGGGACACCTCAAATTTAATTGCCCCAGATTAATAACCGTCTTAGTGTATACCAAGACGCTCCAGAAGCCGATGGCCTTGGATGTGTCCCAGGGTCGGGACTATGAGAGTGATGAAGTGGCGAGTTCCCTCCAGTCACTCTGTGTGGTGCCAAGGAATTGGCGCCGCAGAGAGCTTTCCCAAGGTGGAGATTAGGCTGACATACCCGCTAGTGACCGCGGAGGCGTGGGGTGACACTAACGGAGGACCTACCAGTGTCGGGATTCGATTTTCTTCTGGAAAATGACCTGGCAGGTGGAAGAGTTTGGGTGCAGCTCCTGTTTGCATATATATATATATATATATATATATATATATATATATATATATATATATATATATATATATATATATATATATATATATATATATATATATATATATATATATATATATATATATATATATATATATATATATATATATATATATATATATATACAAGGGACACTGGCCAATGGCAACAAAAATCCAATAAAAGAACAAAAAAACACTAAGATGGCAGTCCCAGAAATGGGTCCAAAAGCTGTACTCAAAAATTGAAGGATGTGTCTTGAAACCTCCCACGTGAAGGAATTCTAGTCATAGAAAGGTGGAAATACAAAAGCAGGTAGGGAATTCCAGAGTTTACCAGAGAAAGTGATGAATGATAGAGAATACTGGTTAACTCTTGCATTAGAGAGGTGGACAGAATAGGAGTGAATGAAAGAACAAAGTCGTGTAAAGCGAGGCCGCGGGAGGAGGGGAGGCATGCAGTTAGCAAGATCAGAAGAGTAGTTAGCATGAAAATAGCGGTAGAAGACAGCTAGAGATGCAACATTGTGACGATGAGAGAGAGGCTGAAGAAAGTCAGCTAGAGGTGAGGAGTTCATGAGACGAAAAGCTTTTGATTCCACCTTGTCTAGAAGAGCGGTATGAGTGGAACCACCCCAGACATGTGACGCATACTCCATACATGGACGGATAAGATCCTTGTACAGAGTTAGCAGCTCGGGCGGTGAGAAAAACAGGCGGAGACGTTTCTGAACACCTAACTTCTTAGAAGCTGTTTTAGCTAGAGATGAGATGTGAAGTTTCCGGTTCAGATTATAAAAAAGGACAGCCGAAGGATGTTCAGTGTAGAGGAGGGGAACAGTTGAGTGTCATTGGAGAAGAGGGGATAGTTGTCTGGAAGGTTGTGTCGAGTTGATAGATGGAGGAATTGAGTTTTTTGAGACATTGAAAAATATTAATTTTGCTCTACCCCAATCAGAAATTTTAGAAAGATCAGAAGCCAAGCGTTCTGTAGTTTCCCTGCGTGAAATGTTTACCTCCTGAAGGGTTGGACGTCTATGAAAAGACATGGAAAAGTGCAGGGTGGTATCATCAGCGCAGGAGTGAATAGGACAAAAAGTTTGGTTTAGAAGATCATTAATGAATAATAAAAAGAGAGTGGGTGAGAGATCAGAACCCTGAGGAACACCACTGTTAATAGATTTCAGAGAAAAACAGTGACTGTTTACTACAACAGCAATAGAACGGTTCAGAAAGGAAACTTGAGATGAAGTTACAGAGAGAAGGATAAAAGCCGTAGGAATGTAGTTTGGAAATCAAGGCTTTGTGCCAGACTATCAAAAGCATTTGACATATGTAAGGCAAGAACAAAAGTTTCACCAAAATCCTTAAAAGTGGATGACTAAGAAGATCACCAGTAGACTGGCCTTGACGGAACCCACACTGGCGATCAGATCGAAGATTGTGAAGTGATAGATATTAATGAATCTTCCTGTTGAGTATAGATTAAAAAACTTTAGCGGTAGAAGGATATTAAAACAATAGGACGGTAGTTTGAGGGATCAGAAAGGTCATACTTTTTAGGAACAGGCTGAATGTAGGCAAACTTTCAGGAGAAATAGATGTTAACAGACAGAGTTGAAGGACTTTGACTAGGCAAGTTGCAAATACGGAGGCACAGTTTCGGAGAAAAATATGAGGGACCCCATCAATTCCATAAGCCTTCCGAGGGTTTAGGCTAGCGAGGGCATAAAAACATCATTGTGAAGAATTTTAATAGGTAGCATGAAGTAGTCAGAGGGTGAAAAAGAGGGAGGAAGAAGCCTTGAATCGTCCAAGGTAGAGTTTTTACCAAGGATTTGAGCGAAAAGTTCAGCATTAGAGATAGATGTGATAGCAGTGTTGTCATCTAGTTTTAGAAAAAAAAAAGGAGGGAAAGAAGAAAATGCAAAGTTATTGGATATATTTTTTGTTAGATGCCAGAAGTCACGAGCGGAATTACATTTTGAAAGATTTCGACATCTTTTATTAATGAAGGAGTTTTTTGCTAGTTGGAGGACAGACTTGGCATGGTTCCGGGCAGAAATATAAAATGCATAAGATTCTGTTGATGGGAAGCTTAGGTACCTTTTGTGAGCCACCTCTCTATCATGTACAGCACGGGAACAAGCTGTGTTAAACCAAGGTTTGGAAGATTTAGATCGATAAAAAAAGTGTGAGGAATTTACGCCTCGATGCCAGACACTATCACTCATGTTATGCTCTTGGGACACAAAAAACTCTGACACGGAAGCAGTAGTCATTCCAAGGAAAATCAGCAAAATACCTCCTCAGGTTCCCCCAACTAGCAAAAGTAAGACGCCAGAGACACCTTCGCTTAGGATGATCCTGAGGAGGGACTGGTGCAATAGGACAATATACAGATATGAGATTGTGATCAGAAGAGCCCAACGGAGAAGAGAGGGTGACAGCATAAGCAGAAGGATTAGAGGCCAGGAAAAGGTCAAGAATGTTGGGCGTATCTCCAAGACGGTCAGGAATACGAGTAGGGTGTTGCACCAATTGCTCTAGGTCGTGCAGGATAACAAAGTTGAAGGTTAGTTCACCAGAATGGTCTATAAAGGGAGAGGAAAGCCAAAGCTGGTTGTGAATATTGAAGTCTCTAAGAATGGAGATCTCTGGAAAAGGGAAGAGAGTCAGAATATGCTCCACTTTGGAAGTTAAGTAGTCAAAGAATTTCTTATAGTCAGAGGAGTTACGTGAGAGGTATACAGCACAGATACATTTAGTTTGAGAGTGATTATGTAGTCGTTGCGAGATGGTGGAAAACTCGGAAGATTCAAAAGCGTGGCAAGAGAGTAGGTTAAGTTGTTGCGCACATAAACACAACATCCTGATTTGGATTGAAAAATGAGGATAGATAAAGTAGTAGAGAACAGAAAAAGGGCTACTGTTATTTGTCTCAGACACCTGAGTTTCATTGAGGAAAAGAAAATGAAGTTTAGAAGAGGAGAGTTGATTTCTGGCATATGACCAAAAATATCTCCAATAACTTTGCTTCTTGTTTCCCTCCTTTATTTCAACCAGATGTTACCACTGCTATCACATCTATCTCTGAAGCTGAAATCTTCCCTCAAACCTTTGCTAAGAACTCTACCATGGACGATTTAGGACTTGTTCTTCCCTCTCCTCTACCCTCTGATTACTTTATGCTACCTATTAAAAATCTTCGTAATGATGTTTTCCATATCCTCGCTGGCCTAAACCTTAGGAAGGCTTCTGGACCTGATGGAGTCCCTCCTATTGTTCTTCAGTGACACTCAACTATTACCCTCTTCGACACTGAACATCCTCGGTCTGTCCTTTACTAATAATCTGAACTGGAAACTTTACATTTCATCTCTAGTCAAAATAGCTTGTATGAAGTTAGATGTTCTAAGACGCCTCCACCAGTTTTTCTCACACCCGCAGCTGCTAACTCCGTACAAGGGCCTTATCCGTCCATGTATGGAGTATGCTTCACATTTCTGTGGGTGTTCCACTAATATCGTTCTTCTAACCTGAGTAGAATCAAAAGCTTTTTCGTCTCATCAACTCCTCTCCTTTAACTCACTGTCTTCAGCCTCTCTCTCATCGCCACTATGTTGCATCTCTAGTTGTCTTCTACGGCTCTAGCTGTCTTCTACGGCACAAGACTTTCTTCTTTCACTCTATTCTGTCCATCTCTCTAATGCAAGAGTTAACTAGTATTCTCAATCATTCTTCACTTTCTCTGGTAAACTCTGGAATTCCCTCCCTGCTTTTGTATTTCCACCTTACTATGACTTGAATTCCTTCAAGAGGGAGATCTCAAGACACTAATATAATAATATCCTTCGATTTTTCACTACAGCCTTGGACCCTTTTCTAGGACTGGCATCTCAGTGAGCTTTTTTTTTTATTGGATTATTGTTGTCCTTGGCCAATGTCCCTCTCACGTAAATATAAAATATATATATATATATATATATATATATATATATATATATATATATATATATATATATATATATATATATATATATATATATATATATATATATATATATATACCTTCACAGGCTCCTGACAAAGGTTAGGGCACACGAGGTACATGGGAAGGTTAGGCTTGATAAGGTCATGGCTAAGCGACAGGTAACAGATTTGTAATAAACGGCTCTAAATCCGAATGGAGTC